>NW_009616905.1:0-18569 GCF_000690535.1 Cariama cristata
ATCAGCAAATTTGCTGAGGGTACACTCCATCCTTTCATGACATCCATCAATGACATCCAGGTCATTGATGAGTAAGTTAAACAAGACCAGACTCAGAACTGACCCCTGGGGAACAGCACTAGCCACAGGCCTCCAACCAGGCTCTGCGCTGCTGATCACAACTCTCTAAGCTCTGCCATTAAGCCAGTTCTCAATCCACCTCACTGTCCACTTGCCCAACCCACACTTCCTGACATTACCTATGAGGATGTTACGGGAGACTGTCAAAAGCCTTGTCAAAGTCAAGGTAGACAACATCCATTGCTCTCCCCGCATCTACCAAGCGAGTCATGCCATCATAGAAGGCTATCAGATTGGTCAAGCATGACTTCCCCTTGGTGAATCAACATTGACTATTCCTGATAACCTTCTTTTCCTCCAGTTGCTTAGAGATGACATCCAGAATGACCTGTTTCATCACTTTTCCAGGGATGGAGGTGAGGCTGACTGGCCTGTAGTTTCCTGTGTCCTCCTCCTTGCCCTTTTTGAAGACTGGAGTGACACTGGCTTTCCTCCAGTCCTCAGGCACCTCTCCTGTTCTCCATGACTTTTCACAGATGATGGAGAGCAGCTCAGCAATAACATCTGCCAGCTCCCTCAGCACTCATGGGTGCATCCCATCAGGGCCCATGGATTTGTGGTGTCCAGTTCGCTTAAGTGATCTCTAACCTGATCCTCCTCAACCAAGGGAAAGTCTCCTCTCCAGGCTTCTCTTATTTCAAGGGTCTGGGATTCCTGAGGGTCTGCCTCAGCTGTAAAGACTGAAGCAAAGAAGGTGTTCAGTAACTCCACCTTCTTTGTATCCTGTCACCATGGTACCCACCTCATTCAACAGCAGGCCTGCATTTTCCCTAGCCTTCCTTTTGCTGCTGATATATTTGTAGAAGCCTTTCTTGTTGTCTTTGACATCCCTTGCCAGATTTAATTCCAAGTGAGCCTCAGACTTCCTCGTCATATCCCAGCATACCTTGGCAACATTCCTATATTCCTCGCGAGTGTCCTGTCCCTTTTTCCACATTCCATAAACTTCCTTCTTCGATTTGAGTTTTGCCAGAAGCTCCTTGTTCATCCGTGCAGGTCTCCTGCCCCCTTTGCTTGACTTCTTGCTCATAGGGATGCACCAATCTTGAGCTTGGAGGAAGTGGTGCTTGAATATTAACCACCTCTCTTGGGACGCCCTACCTTGCAGAGCCCTAACCCATGGGATCCCTCCAAGCAGGTCCCTGAAGAGGCCAAAGTTAGCTCCCCTGAAATCCAGAGTAGTAATCCTACTTATTGCCCTGCTTCCTCCACACAGGATCCCGTACTCTATGATCTCATGGTCATTGTAGCCAAGGCTGCCACAACCTTCACATCCCCAACCAGTCCCTCTTTGTTTGTTAGTACAACTACAATGTGCATTAAAATGACAATGTGCACTTAAAAATGAAATAATTTTTCTTCTCAAAGAAAAAAACTCAGCTTTCATTATGGACAATGAAGAAAGTCCTTGAGGCACCCAGAAGTATACCAATAAATGCATCTCAACTTTGTCTGCATAATTCAGTCATTACTCTTGAGGTATGCCAAAAAGTAAGCTTTGACCATCTAAGCTGCCTATAGATTTGACTCACATCCATCATTGTCTATCACAAAGACCATTATATTCCACTTTTAGTATGTGACAACTAGGCCTGAGAGGAGCTTTCCCATGCAATATTGGAATTAAATAGTAGCTTGAAACTAGAGTTCGTAGGGTCACAGAGACAAAGTTTAGAGGAAAAAAAAATGGAAGTTTTGAGAAAAAATAGAACTGTTGATCAAAGAGACAGCGCTATTAGTGACAAATAAAACCAGTTGTCATGGGCACTTAACCTCTGTGATTGTGTCTTTGATCTGAATTTAAAATGGTACAGATTTGAAGCCAGTCCCTTCTAACCCAGCTAATTTCCCAAACTGCAAGTTATGTTGAACAGGAAAGAGTTACTAGTGTTACTGCCTTGCTTTTTACATTTTGTATTTGTTTCATGAAAACTGTTGAATAATCAAATTCTGGTCCTAGAACAGAACAGGTAACTAGCTGAACTCTCAATTGTAAAACTAGAAGCTGTAAGATAGTTAGATCCTTTTTGCACTGAAAGGCACAACTAGTAAGGAGGAAGCAAAAGCCTTTCCTAGCTTAAAGAAGAGTTCTGTTGTCTGCAGGCTTGTAAAGTTAGGTCTGGACATGGTTCTTTCTTTCAAAATTATTGAGAAGCAAGCACAGGTCTGCATGGATGATATAAACCAAACTGAACCTTTTCACTAGGAATTTTGCAATGATAGGTTTCCAAAAAAGCATGTTGTTTTCAAGCCACAAACAGAACAAAATGTTCTGTCATAACTGAATCATTCATGTGATTGCTACTCTAAGTAAGCAAAGACAAAAAGGTTTTGTTTGTTCTGCTGTGAAACAACTGCAGGTCATAGCTCTGGCTTGGATGAGAGTAAGAGAAAAGAGAATATTTCTGACTTTGGCAGCACTTCTGCTTCACCTTGCAGCCCAGCATCTGCCTAAGGGATGTCAGTCCAATAAAGGCTACTATATAAACTGCTGGCACTACTCACATCAGAAATGCTCTGAAACTCATGTAGTTAACAGGCATTAGTTAACTGGCATTTACTAATTAATATACAGAATAAAGAAATGGTGTGCATTGCCATGGTACCTTTATTTTTAAAAGTCAGAACAATTTTGCCTCAAAAGCTGCCTAAGACTTCCATTTAACTCACATTTACCAGATTAGGAAACCGAAGCATGAGTTTTCTTTTAGCCACAAATGAAAAATCACAGTCAAACTGGAAAGAAAACCCAGGTCACCCAGTCCCATGCTACAGTAAGGAATCCATTCCTCTCCCCTAAGTAGGAACTTCATTTGCACATTAGTTTTGCTTGGATTCTTTAATAAGAAAGCAGCTGGATTCAGATAAAGCCACAACAAGGTGCATACATGATCCTTAATGGGAGAAGGTGGTTCCTTAGGTCAGCTTTTGCTTATGTAAGCTACAGAATCAGAAATCAAGATCTTCCCAGGCTTTGGGAGTGATGCTGCCCTTCAGGGCGATGTAGCTTTCTACCTGTGCCATTTCTGTTCTGCACTGCAAAACTTAATGCCACATCTCCACCTGTCCCCACTCTGTGGCCATGGGCATACCAGAAGCTGCAGGGATGATGTGGTTTTAGCATTCACAGTAACAACATTTGTGCCTATCCACAGACACTCAGGATGGTTTTTCATTTAATGTTCCTCCTGCCACCACCCACCTGTAGAGTATTCAGATCCAGAGCGTTTTTTTTTTCTTGAGAATAGATTCAGTTCATACAAAACAGAAGTCTAAATATATTGCTGATGCCAAAGATCTCCTGAAAATATTTCTCACGTGCATTTTGCAGTACTTGGATTAAAGCAAGCGCATTTATTGCCATTTTTGGCTAGAGAAGGAGAACAGAGATTATACAACCACACCATAAACATCCCAGCTCTGATTTTAGACAGGCTTTTACCCACCTGCCATTATTGTCAGAAGATCAGGGATAATGTTGCTAGGCCTGACAGTAAAGTGCACTATGATCTGGCCAGCTAGCATGTAAATATTTACAGTTAATCTGATTTGCTTGGGAAAAGACTCAGGATTGCACTTTCTTAAATTGAAGCTGCTTTTTTTTTTTTATTCCGCTGCTTGCCCTCATGGCCAAGAAGGCCAATGGTATCTTGGGGTGCAGTAAGAAGAGTGTGGCCAGCAGATTGAGGGAGGTTCCCCTCCCCCTCTACCCCACCCTGGTGAGGCCACACCTGGAGTGCTGTGTCCAGTTCTGGGCTCCCCAGTTGAAGACAGACAAGGATCTACTGGAGAGAGTCCAGTGGAGGGCAACAAAGATGATAAGCAGATTGGAGCATCTCCCTTGCGAGGAAAGGCTGAAAGAACTGGGTTTGTCCAGCCTGGAGAAGAGAAGACTGAGAGGAGATCTGATCAATACTTACAAATACCTTAAGGGTGGGTGTCAAGAGGATGGGGCCAGACTCTTTTCAGTGGTGCCCAGGGACAGGTTAAGAGGCAACGGGCACAAACCAAAACACAGGAAGCTCCGTCTGAATATGAGGAAAAACTTCTTTACTTTGAGGGTGACAGAGCCCTGGCACAGGCTGCCCAGAGAGGTTGTGGAGTCTCCTTCTCTGGAGATATTCAAAACTCACCTGGACGTGATCCTGTGTAACCTGCTCTAGGTGAACCTACTTTAGCAGAGGGCTTGGACTAGATGATCTCCAGAGGTCCCTTCCAACCCCAACCTGTCTGTGATTCTGTAATACTTGCTGTGAAAAATGTTGCAAAAGTACCAGAAACAAGCAAACAAAATATACACTTTTTTGTTTCCTAGAAGTCATTTTGACTCTAAAATTATCTGTGCAAAATACACAGGCACACACAAATGCATCAGAGAAAGACAAAGAACTGGTCTTTACATCATGATACACAGCTTGGTAGGTTTACAGTATTATGTTTAGTATTTCTGTTGGGCTGTCTGTGTTCTCCTTACTAAACGAAGCTCTCCCCATCTCCACAGTTCATAACTGAGCATTTCTCTATCCAGACAGGATGTTTTAGAGTATTTTGAGACAATGACTGCCACGAATTATCACAAACTGAATAAGCAGAATGTGTGTGGGGGAGGGTGAAAGTCTTTTCGTGAAACAAGTTGCAAAAGCAACAATGTCCTACCTGCGCCCAGTTGCTGAAGACCTGCCCATTTCCTCCATAAGTGACAAGCTCCTGAGGAAACTGAAAAAGAAAATTTAACAATAAAGCAAGCACTTTTCTGAAACATTTTACTGTATCTCCAAGCTATTTTTTTAATCTTAGCAATAAACCTTTTCTAGATCTTATTGCATCATCACTCTCCAGATTCTTGAAATCAGAAAATACCATCATAAAACTGATAATTTAAGAAAAAAAAATTTAAATTATTTTTCAAAATGAGGTGTTTGTTATTGTTACAATGGTATTTTGGATGCAGAATGCTACAAAGTGATTCTTTGATTGCAGTTTCTGTATCAGACACATCCCAGTACACTGCCTTAAAGAGGGACTGAGTGAGCTTATAGTTTGGTTCCATTTACAGCTGGAATAGTCTGTGACCAGCAGGGCATAATTGCATGTCCTCTCCCTTGTCATTTGCAAAAGGATGCATTACACTGGGTACTGCTTGTAAGGATGAACTTCACTCCTGTAATCCTCTAGCCAATCAGTAACATTGAGGTACAAGCTTTCAAAGATACAGAAAGCCTCAGCACTAATTTTTCAACATAAGTTGTAGAAGCAGTGTACTAAGAGCTAAGCTCTACCTATCTCACAGACAGCAGCCAAGCTCCTGTGTATAGTGGGAGCGGGGGTGAGCCTTGTTGGTGTGGTAGGAGGCCTCAGAGGTCTGTGTTAGGACCAGGACCCGCTGTGCAGAATTAACTGCACAGAGCAGGAAACTAAAGAACTTAATACAAAAGACCCCAAATCCCAGGAATCAAAATATAACCACAAGAAAAACATAGAATCACCTTTAGTCCCTTGCAGGCTTAGTCTCACAGAAATGGACATTCTAGCACATCACCCCGTAAGGAGGCTGCCTTGGCAGTACTGAAATTGCCCTGCTTCGCTAACAAACACAGCAGCCAGCTCTACACGTACAGGGGCTCCTATGTACCTTGCGGCACAGAACCAGCAAAAGGTCTATGAACAACTAAAATCCTGTTCAATCCATGGAAAGAATATCATCTGCACAGGGACTAATTTCACCTTTATGCCTAAATTCTTCAATTTTTGTGTGAGAGCACATACAGAAATGTACCAGCTCATAAGCCTATGAATCCAGCTTCCTTATTTTCACTGTACCTTACCTGAGCCACTGAGGGATCCAGATTATTCATGATCATCAACATAATGGCAGCAGCTGATTTGGTCTTGCACGGGTATTCTCCTATGGGGTACGCTCTGAAACGGTAGTCACAAAAATTAATGAGAGACACTCCAGCTCACAAAGGCAACCCCAGTAACATACCCCATAGAAATATCCCGGCATGCCAACACACTTGTTTGAGTTGCAGGTTTTTATTCAGGAGGGGGAAAAAAAATAAGGAGAAAGTGCAGATCTGAAATTACATACATACCTTAACAGGCAAATCAGGTTGTAACTGTTATCACAACTAAGCAAAGAAAAAAATTGTATTCAGCTTATTTGCTGAATCAGTTAATCACAATTGGTTATAAATATGGTGGCCAAGAGCTCTCATTGCTTTTTAACGGGATTTTTTTTGGAATGCTGGAGCTGGCCACTAACACAGTGGCCAGGCCAAGCAGCTAAGTCCTGCAACATCAAGGAAAACAGCATCAGTGGAAGCTGCCTTCAGGCTCATCAGCTGTTGTTATTTAAGATCCGATCTAAGAAAAAACACCCAGCTTGAATTTCAGTCCCAAAGCAGCTCTCAAACTGAACTAGTTAGGAGAAATATGGGCCTTTTTACTGAATAAAATGCATTTCATCCAGAAAGTTGAGAGGTGAGGTACGGGAAACCCTCACAAAGGTATTCTGACTCAGGTTTCCTAGCACTGATATGTTTCAATGCCAACTGCTGTGATCATCTCTGTTTTCTTCTCCTCCACCATCTACCTGTCATATCAAATTGCTCTATAACTTCTAGTCCTAGACTTATACTGTAGCTCTTCAGGGCAGGGACAGTTCCCTTTGCTGTATTTGCATAGGTCTTAGTACAATTGTGCTGAGGCCTCTAAGGCATGATACCAAAAGGAAATATAACCATTGATCAAGAGTTTTGCTCTTTATCCGTAAGTAACACCACCATTACAGATGCTGGAAATTCCTAAAGGTAGATAGGATCATTTGATATAGTTTCTAAGTTATATGCCTTTTATTGGACTGTAGATCTTCAGTGGCTGGACACTTGCTTTGTACAGGGAAGACAGTTACACTGAAAAGGTTAGGCTAAAGAGTGCCAACTACAAAAAAATTAGACATCCACTGACCAGCTCATGAGTCAAGATCTGAAATGTATATTCTACAGATTTAGCAAATGGACTCCTCCCATGATCATATGCACTTTATCCTAGCTTTTTACATCAAGATACTGAAACAAATGCCTTTTAGTTATTGCCAAACCAGGAGGGAAAGTGTTTGAGTTTTTCCACAATACTTTTTTCTTAGTGTTTTCTGCTTTTCTAAGTTTGATGTGATAAAATAACAGGATTTCTGTGGAATGATACCAATTCATCAAGAGGAGATATTTCCACATAATATTGCTGAGAACATAAGAAACCCAAAGTTCAGATATCAGCTGAGTGTGCTGGTATGGGAACGTGGCTGTTAAATGGAACAGAACCAAGTTGGACTGTGCTCCCTGGGACATATAGAACAAAAATCAAATACTACTAGACTACAGAGAATAAATGGCATTTTCTTAATCTGAGACTGTAAGAATCTATTAGAAAGAGTGATCAGTGAAATGGTCCCAAAGAAAAAAAATATTTGAAGCTATTGAAGAGTCACTGATGTCAGTGATGAAAATAAGCTGGTGGACTGTCTCATCCAAGCCTACTTGGAAGATCCCCTCATGTGTAGTTCAGGTCTAGGGGTCCTCTGATGTCCAGCTCTGCAATGTCTTTCAGTCAGTCCTCCAGTTGTCCTCCTTTTGGCTGAATTCTGCAAGAGCTGACCCCAGACTAGCATGGACATCACAGAAATATGGATGTCTGTAGAAATCAGAGTGCTTTCTAGTTGCTTGCTTTATTCAGATTTCTGTATAGACATTAACCAGACCCCTGCTGGATGCAAAAAGGAATCAATCAGTCTAAAAAAAGCAGCTAGCCCCTGGCAGCCCTCCCTAAAACTGTTCTGCTTCACAAACATTAGCCCCTTCAGCCCTAGAATGAAGCGATGCTCCAAGAGCAACAGGCACAGCATATTACAAACTAGGGTCAGATACAGGTTCCAATGACAGAAAAATGTAATCTTTCTTTTAAGCCCAGAAAGCCTTCTCTGTGAGACTGGCTAACAACCAGCCACTCACAGCAGGTATCGAGCCATCCACTCATCTGCTCTTACCTCTTAGTTCAGCTGAGACTTGACCTGCAGCGGCTCAAGACTCCTGCAAGTTTTCTGTCCAGGTTGCAATCAGAGGTCTCTGAGCAATGACTGGCATCTAGAAACTAAGACTTGCCATGAGGCAGAGCATTTGGGATCTCTTTGTATAGTAAAGCTGGCATTACCAAGCACACCACCTTGCAGAATCCTTTCCCTATGTTGAGTGGTGCTGAGCTTTCCAGCAGTGAGTCTGTCCTCACCCTGCCATAGCCTATCCAGAAGGGTGCACACTGTCTCCCTACTAGTCCCATGGGACTCCCATGAGGACAGAGAACAGGATGAAAGCTGGAGGATGAAGGATCAATGACGCGGAATTCACGGACTCTTCGCACGACCAATGTGATCAGAAGAAGCCAACTTTATTAGCAAGCAGTAGCCCTTAATATACAGATTGCATTTTCTAAACACGCGATAGCTCAGTCTATGATTGGTGCCATGCGTTGTCCACGCGCTCATCGGCTATACATGATTTGCTAAGCGTTACTGTCCACGCGGCTTAACTCCCCCCAACAACTCCTCCTCTAGATTCTGCTCCCATGGCCTTGCTTCTCAAGCTTATCTATCTCCTGCCCCACAAGCTTACCTCCCTACATAACTCTCTCTGCGCTTTCCCACATTTTATCGCATTCTCAAAATACCCTTCAGCTTATTGGTAACATAAAATGATTCTACATGCGTTCAGATGGTCACGTAGTCCACATTCAGTGTGTCTGGGTTGCTCACAATATGTCCCCTGTCTTTCAGATATCCCACAGATCAAGGTTATGCAGCTTTACAGAAGATCACCTCAAAACATGCAGTATCCCTCACTGGAAATGAAACCACTGCTATCTAATAATACACAGAACATCCAATTTCTTCAGATGACATTCATTAATACGTTATGACATGACTTCTACAAGAGGCAAATTAGGACACAGCAATGCCAGTATTTAAAGGTCAGTTCCACAGAGGAAAGCTGGTAAGCAAATGGTAGCCAAATACAATGTGAACCATCCAGTCCTTACCTCATCTCAATATCTGGAAAGAATCTGTACATATAGATATGGCCATACAGCCTGAGTTCTTCAGCAAATTCCAGTGCCAGCTTCTTTTGTATTTCAGGTGGGAAATAACGCAAGGCATTGCGCAAAGCCAGCTGCCAAAAAAAAAAAACCCAAGAGACACAAAAATCAAGGTGAAAGTGAAATGGAGGTAAGTGGGTGGCCCTGAACTTTAATCAGACTCAGCTGGGAGCCTGACTAAGCTATCACAAGGATGGTATAATTTAAAAGGCCAAGCTCACACCAGGGGAGCTCCATCCCTGCTTTCCTATTGAAGCGTTTCTAGCTGCATCTTTCCTTGTAGACTCAATTGCTGTACACATGTAACCCTCCCCCTCCTACCCCCCTGAATCTGCACGGATAGACCGTGGGGACTTGTTAAGTAGTGCTCAATCATACCAATATCAGACATGGATGAATTCCCTCTCACAATTCCAGGGGCACTGAACTACCAAGAAAAACATTGTTCAGAAATCCTTAGACTGAGAGTCTGAACTCCTAGAGACACTGAAGACCCTGCTGCACTTTCCATTCAAAAAAGGGATCTTAGCCCTGAGTTGTGTGACATACTCCCAGATGAAGATGTTCTTGGGCTAAGTTTTATTAAAGATCCACTACATTTAGCATCCTAACGTATTGCAGAGGGTGGTGGTTTACATTATTGATACTACATGTATCACTTCCAAATTAGCTAAAGTGATTACTAGGCATTGAATTTTTCTGCAGATGATACTATGTGGCTTATACTCCCTATTGCCGTCAAAGACATTACCCATGTCCTTTTGGATGAAACAAACCATAAATAAATGACTATCTTTAATAACAGTCTATTAAGTCCGGTCTCTGTATTCCAGTTTCCATTTTATTAAAACTATAATGAGAATAAAGATTTTATAATCTTTAAAAAGCCAATTTCATGCAAAAATGCTAAAAGATCTTGTAAATTCCCTGACAAATAGCGACACTGTCCAAATGACTTTTAGTTGAAAAGATTCACAAATCTCACGGAATTTCACATCTTCATCAGGCTGATTTTTAATGGCTGTGGAAGGGATAGAAGGCGATCAAGCTTGCTTCCAAATCTGATAACAGTCTACAAACCCACCAGGAAAGCCCAGTTTTGGAGAGGGCTCAGTATAGCAAGGACACCCCAGGTTTGTGACACCTGCTGTTGGCGCTTCAAAGAGTTACGGAAGCAAGCAGTTTCTGGAGAAAGCGAAGGGGCGAGCTATAGTACAGGTATATGCAGAACAAAGGCATCTAGAACCATCTGTCCTGGTAAGAAGTCCCAAAAAGCTCTATAAAACCCTTCGCTCAGTAATAAATCTCCTCATTCAACACGACTATGGTCTGGATCTTATGGCTAGAGCTCTCCAGCCCCTTCATTTGAGCATGCTGGTCTTACATACCTTAGAGCACACCAAAAGAACAGTATCTCTAAATCTAAAAATGCTCCATACTAAAAGAGATTTTTTTGTTGGCACACTTGCTACTGAACAGGCATACAGGTCAGACCCTTTCAGACCCGTGAAGCTATACTGACCTACATCAGCTGAGGATCAGACCAGTAAAACCCTACGAATTAGATTTGCCATTCCACACAGAGAATGACAAGTAGTAAAACCCATTTACCAGATGAGAATACAAATTCCATCTTCAAATACCACCTTATTCTTCTCCAGCTAGATAAGCTGTCATTTTTCAAGGGCATTTTTATTAATATTAATAAACATAAAAATCTCCAACTATATCCACACCATAACAAAATATGCGAGGATTTTCAAAGTCAATCTGAGAGGCAAGCAACCATCACAGTGGGTTCTAGATCTAAGAAATTTCTAAAGAAAGAATAAAGTCACCTAAACCCATTACAACAACAAAATCAAGAGGAAAACATTGCCACATTTGGCATTTTGGCTGGCTATGACGACTACAGAGAACTATCAGGATGAGTGTTTTCTTCCAGTCTGGCAAGGATCACCCAGCCTTTGATCAAGTATGTTACATATTATTTGTATGATAATGAAACCGATGTGCCCTCAAAATACAAGCAAGCAAAATCCGTTTGGCTTTTCAAATAAGTTCACTTAGACTGAGCTTCTATCCTGTTAATGTTACACACTAGCAGAAGCCTGAATTTTGATGATACAAACATTAATGAAACATGAACTTGGATGTTACATGAAGGGTGGGAAGGGCGTCTTGGTTGCACAGACAATAGAAATCTTATAAAAGAGGACTAAGACTGCAGCTTGTTTAGCTTAACTGAACAAAGGTGACATTTGATTCCTGTCTCACTGCACGATAAATGTCAAAGCAGGAAGGAGCTTCAGGGAAGTGCTGGAAGAGGAATAAATAGCTGTGAATTACCCACAAAAAATGTAGTCTTGAAATTAGAATAATGTAAAGATAAAAGATTCTGAAACAGTGTCTCAATAAGAGAGCTGGGGCGCTTAAAATTGCTTAGATAGAGCTGGACTGCTTTACGAAAGGGTGATTGCCATATGCATCAGGAAGAATTTTACATATTCATTATTGAGTCAAACTGAATAACCTGAGAAAGGCACTCAAGGAGCAAATTCAAATAGGCTGATCAGCATGCTTTTGTGGAATGACAATACAAGGTCATTATTCCTTACATTTCATTAAAGCACCATGTAAAACATTATTCTAACCTTTAAGTAGGACTGATTTACCTATAACTGACACATTGCATTCTGCATATTAGACATTGTGCACTTGATATTTAAGTGTTCTTCCTATTCATAACTTCCACTGACAGAAGCCTAAGCTGCATGGGCTCAGCATCTCTGAAAAACCAGGTCCAGAGTTCATTGGTGTCTTAAAAAAAATAAAAATAATCAATTGCACTTATACTCCTAGGCCTGATAGGTTGTTTTAAAAAACCTGCTCTGAATTTGCTGTGTAACTGATTTAGTTCAGGTCAGTGCCATGCAAGCACTGGATGCAAAGTCATCCAGTCCGCCAGCTGGATCTAACATTTGATTCTTGTGTTTACGCTCTAGTCACTATTAGTGTGTCTTTTTTTGTATTCACTGGCATTTGTACAGTAAAACATGATTCTGCTGCTATTTAATCAAGGCTCAGACCTCTCAATGTCAAGAAAAAGTAGTCAAAAGAATCCATGAAATCCTGCTCCAATTGATCAGCTGTAAATACCTTTGTTGGGGGATTCTCTTGAGAAATCACATATACCAGCCTCTTTGTTAATTGGTGTTTGTTGAAGAGCCAGTGCCTCTTTGGAAGGAATGTAATTAATTTCCTTTTTCTAACAAGATCTTCAGGACTTCCAGGTTAAGGATCTTAAGACACTCAAACACTACAATTTGCAGTCTCCCTGTTTACCGATGAAAAGGGAAGCATGAGGAGAGGAAGTGACTAGCTTAACGCTACAACAGTTTCATTCTTAGTTCTGCCTCTTTTCCAGTGGAGATTGTTGCTTGCCTCTCACCTGTCATCTTCTGCCTGATGATATCCAGGCCCAGAATCTTCGGTAGTACTATTCTTTAAACTGCAACCGTAAAAGCAAGATTGTTGTTTCATATTTCCTAACAGGTCCCAGTTTAGATCAGCTCAGCTGGGAAGTAAACATGGCAATTTCTTACTGGCCATTGTTATAAATGTCCTACAGGCTACGAAAGTTTAACCAAGTTCTTTATCATCCAGTTGTTCCAAAACAGGAGCCAAAAGTTGGCCTTTCCAGTCCCCATATAAGCTTTCAAAAGTGGCCTAATTTCTGGATGTGTAAAGCAACCATTAAGGTCAAATGTCCTGCTTCTTCTCCAGAAAGTTGGAGCAGAACTTCAGGTGTTATGTAACCTCAAAGGCTCTGGTTTTCAGCTCTTCATACAAGGATGTCATGAAGCAGAAGACCTAACTGCTCCCTAAGGGACAGGGAGCCAAGCAGAGTAACACAGCCAGAGGACAGGCACTTCACCAGCCAGCATGCAGCCTCATAGTACCTGAGGGAGGCAAGCAGGGCAGCCCAGGAACAGCAGCCAAGTTCCATCAGGAGTCCAGGTCATCAGGCAAGACCATGGTGATGTGCAGGTCTGGGACCAAGCCAGGTCAAGTCTGACAATGGTTACCACAGAGAGACAGGGCCCAGAGATCACCAGGAAGGTTCATAGTAGCAGATCAGCCCACATGTTGGGAGACCAGACCAGTGAGGTCCATAGCTGGGCACAGGGATACCCTGTGACAAAACTAGAGACAGACACATCTCCAACATAACTGAGATTGAAGTCCCAGGCCTGAGCTTAAATGGAGCCCCTAAACCTATGGGTAGAGGGTGTTGGTGGAGATCTCAGGTGAGGCTCATCAAAGTCATCAGGGCCCATTACTGACCTCAGGGCCCTATGACAGAAACACAAGTGATACTGCAATCAGGTAACAGATGATCATACGGGGGTAGCAGGAAGACTGTAACATGGCTTGGCTCTAAGATACATAATGGAACTTCTGCATAGATGAAGGCTCTTTACAACTACCTGAAAGGAGGTTGTAGCAAGGTGAGGATCGGTCTCTTCTCTCAAGTAATAAGCGATAGGACAAGAGGAAATGGCCTCAAGTTGCACCAGGAGGGGATTAGGTTGGATACTAGGAAAAATTTCTTAACTGAAAGAGTTGTCAAGCATTGGAACAGGCTGCCCAGGGAAGTGGTGGAGTCACCATCCCTGGAGGTATTTAAAAGGTGTGTAGACATGGTGCTTAGAGACATGGTTTAGTGGTGGACTTGGCAGTGCTAGGTTAACAGTTGGACTTGATGATCTTAAAGGTCCTTTCCAACCTAAACAATTCTATACCATTTTTTTCTGATTCTGAGCACTGAGAAGTGCATATTCTTCCCAAGTTGCTCTAGCTTTACTGGAACGTCAATGAATATTGAGCATGCAACATCCTTGTTCTGCAAAGAACACACTGCACATAAGATTTTAAGGGTAGTTTCTTTCTAGCATGTTTACATTAAGATACAGATGCTGAGAAACAGAAAGCTAGCGTTTCCTGAGCTGTGGAGGGAAAGAGAAAGGATGTGGCTCTTTCGGGCCTCAGGCAAAGAATGCCAAAGGAAGAGAACTCAGGAAACATATAAACAGAATCAGTTCTGGAAAATGGCTTCATTTATCCAAGAAGATTAAAGTTGGTATGATAGGAAGAATTATATACCTCTTCAGCAAGCCCCAAAACACACAGAACTTCATAAATCTCACTTACAGGATTTCTTTGTAACCACAAAAGAAGGCTCAAGAAAATAAAACATTGGCAGTGTTAAGGTTTATTATTGTAGAAATGGCAAAAACTGGAATGAAGGCATATGAAGAGAGGGACAAATCCTGAGGAGATCAGCAGAGCATTATTAACGTCAGTTCTGTCAAAGCCTCCCCTGAGTACTTCAATTAGAAAATGAACACAGTGTCATACATACAGACAAGCTTTGCAATATGCTCAGCATTACACACTGTCAACAAAATCTGGAAGCCTGTCTCGAGACTTAAAAACCAACTTGCAGACAGACAATCTTTCTGTCTACGTGTTTTTCTAAGCATGGAACACCTCTTCAAAAAAAGAAATTTGACCTTTCATATATAAAATGAACGCCAGCTGAGCCTCTAACTCTGTTAAGAGTTTAAGGTGGAGGATTAAGAGTAAACTAAATCCGAAAGGAAACTTTAAAATCTTTAACAGTCTAATAAAAAACCCAACTACTATGACCTCTTATCACATCTGGTAGGTAAGAAAGAGAGATGAGGGTAGGATGTTAGACTGTAGACTGAGGCCAGAAAATCAGTCTACTGCTGTCTTCCTGCAACACTTAAAGGAGGCAGGAAACTATTCCAGTTTCTATATAGGGAGTGAGGACTTTGTCATTACCTTTCTCCCCCCAGGTAGAGAGTAAGTTTGGCATCCTTTTGAGAGATACCATCTCCTCTCCTGCAACATGGACTCCTTCATGCTATAGCAGACTTCTCCTGGGGAAAAGTGATTTAGAAAAGGCAAGGAATAAAATGGAGATGATTGACAATGTTCTGACATCCAGTGAAGCTCACTCCCCACTCCTTTATCTTCACAGCCATCACCACAGCCACCTTCTGCACACTTAATACCCACACTTCCATGTGTCTGAGCTGTCCCAGGCACAGACAGGATGCCTCAGCCATGAATGCTCCTGACATTGAAGTAAATCCTCTTTGAATATCTCACAGCTGTTCCTTTCTACCCCTTGCCTAGGCTCTCCTCTGCTTGTGGAAGTAGACTTTGAAAGAATTCAACTGCTGATGCCAGCAGGGAACTCCCACGAAGGCAAGGAAGTTGCATGCAACTTGCTAGTGGGGAAGGAACCTCTGTGTTCTGACCAGAATGTCACATTATAAGTGATGTTACATGTGATGAAGCACAGACTTTCAAACTAAAGAACCCACCTTAACCTCTCCCACACAAATTCCTAGAGGATCTCCACCCATTGACCATTATGTTCTGCTGCTGGTTTTTTAAAAATCTCTAACATGAAATAATGCAATGATTACTTTAGTGTCTACGTAAACTATTCAAACAAAAAGAGACAGGAAAAGAATTACACAACTAAAGACAAATAATTAACTCAACTCCCTACAAACTTGCCTAAATTCCACGATGCTCAGACTACTGGTTAAAATAAATTATCTTCAGATTTTTTATGCAAATATACAGATGCATAGCTTGTACCATGATGCCAATTCATCACATTTGACGTTTATTGTATTTGAGGGGTTAGATTTGACTCCCATACATATGCAGTGCTATTGCAACAGCATTCATAATTTCATCTCCAAGGAACAATGCTGGATTGACAGCATTGAAGCCTAACGCCTCTTGTTCAGCCATTTAAAGAAGCTGTTGTGCAGCAAATCTCCCTCATATCAACCTGTTCATCTCTGGGGGAGGAAGAAAGCAAGCAAGCAGAAGAGTTTCCAGTACTTTGTCCCATTACCCACTGAAATTATAACACCAAGGAAACACATTTGTCACAAACTTAGGTGTACACTCAGAAAAGCATTTGAGGCAATCAGGTCTGCTGCCCCGAGCTGCATTTATCTGAAAGGAAGAGAAATGAGGCCCTGTGAAACCCCATGTTACCTTTTTCTCCTGAGCAGTGAGATTAGGGGTTCTCACGGGTGCATGGGGTATTCCTTTCCTCCGACCTCTGTTTTCAGGCAAAGGGTATAGAGGAAGGCCACGACAGATTTCCTTCAGGCTGGTCATAGCTGCCGAGGAAATATGAGGAGGAAAGGCAAGGCAAACTGGAGAGGTGCAAGGAACAGGGAATGAAGGGTGCAGCCAAGCAAGATGCTAAGCAATTCAGATGTACCACCACTCCCGCGGTGATCTTGAAGAGAACAGCCTGTCCTCTGGATTTTGCAAACAGGCCTGTCAAGCAGAGAGGGCAGGCGGCACAGGTGACACACCTCCCTGCTCCATGCCATGCCATTGGCTCTTCCCTCCTCTCCCAAAATGAATGATTCACAGTTTTGCTGTTTATTCTCTGGGTGCTTTGTCAGCTGGTGCTGTGCTAAGCCACTAGAGCAAACTCGAATCACTCTCCAAATCGTCTGATTCCCCCAATGTCCTAGTGAGAGTCAGGGTCTGGAGCATGAACCTTGCCTGAGACCTCAAGGATTGTGCATTTACATTTCTATAGTTTAGGAACTAACTAAAGTTAATAATTATTATTCAATGTCACTGTTCAGACACACTGTTCAGCTAAGATGGGCATTCCCTGTTTGACACCTCTAGGTATGGGCTGTTCCTCAGATCTCATCGACTTGTCTTCTAGACAAGAGAGGTTGTCAATGATAACAGCAAAATTTCCCCCTTAGATGTTAGCTCCTCGTTGCTTATTGGCATTCATGGATTTTAGTAGTATTAAACTGGATACGTACTCATTAGCACTGACAGTGTTTTTCTCAAGACAGGCAATAATTGGGATGAAGAATTAGGGCTTTCAGTTCTAAGTCACTTTTATACCCTACGGTCAACAACAACTACAAAGTCTTATGGTGGTACTGCCATCCAGACATCACAAGTAAATGAATATACTTAACTTTGATTTTCCGCTTACAGTGCAACATGAACTTTGCTCTCCATTTTGAGTTGTTATTTAAACTACACAGGAGCTTCCTGATTTTTATTACATCCATGGAACTACAACTCTTAGCCAGGAAATTTTCTCAAGTGCCATAGTTTAAGCCAGATGAAAATAACTAGGAGAAACATTTCAGTTAGGAAAGAACCTAAAACCTGGGAATAAAAAAAGACAGCATTTTCCCACAAAGGCAGCAATCAACAAGCAATGACAACAAAGCACAATGATTAAATGACAGCATCTCATTAATGTCACATCGGCTTTAGCTCTAGGACATACTGCACATCCCCAGCTCCCAGTGAAGATGCTTGAGTTGAAAGAACTCAGAACATCCCAGGGGAGCTGAGCGCACAGCAGACTCAAACCCTCTGAGGGATACTAACTGTCATTTATGGCAGGAGAATTTTGTTTTGTAATTATACAGTATTTTAGCTGTTTTCAAACAAAAGACAAAGACAAAAAGGAGAGGGAAAAGCCTCCTTCATGTTTTAAAATTTTCTGTTGGGTTTTCTTATTAAAAACATACAAAAAATGAAGATAAGGGTAAAGTCAGAAAACACTACCCCAAAACCTAGCTAAATAACGCTGCCTTACATAAACATTCCCACCCTAAAGGGAAATAAATCTGTCCGATTCTTCTTTGTATGACCCACATTCTCCAAATCCCTCTAAGGTCTGATCCTGTGCACACATGGGCACAAGAATAACCTTGTCTACATTTGGACACCCATCGGACGTGTTTCCCTCTGTGACATCAAGCAGAAGTTAATGGTGTTATACTGCTATGAAAGCTGAAGAATGAGAGAATGAAGCTGGGGGGAGGGAACTCACTGCCCGTACTGAAATTATTTATAGGGTTGAGCACTTTCACCTTCTGATCGCTACATGCTGGAGCCTCTCTGTGTCCCTGGGAGCTTTGTGTTGGAGTTAACTTGAGCAAATCTGACTTCGGGGACATGCCCGGTGTCGGCTGGGGCAGGCAGGTGTGTTACTGGTGCCAAAGCAGATGCCCTAGCTTCTCTGGGAAGTCACAAGTCCCCTCGCTGCCTGCCTTGTCCCAGCTCACGTCTGTGATTATGGAAAGCAACCCGGTGCAGGTGCCCGTGTGTACACCGAAAAACCCCAAAGTCACCTCGCTCTCCCCACGTCCTGGGGCTGCCCTGCGGGTGCCTTGGGGTGGGTG
>NW_009616906.1:0-2095 GCF_000690535.1 Cariama cristata
TCCTTCCCGCTGGTGGGCTCAGGCGCGGAGCCGTCAAAGCTGCAGCATCACTCCAGCTGGGTACCGACCGTCTCACCCACCCCTTGTCTCCCCAGAGCTGGCCGGGACTCAGATCTCCCGGTAGCCAACCCTCCCCGTGGCCTCATGCTTTACCAACTTCTAAGGTTATGCTTCACAGGCCTGGCAAGAGAAACTAACTTCAGTTCTAAACTTAAAAGAGCGCTGTTGGATGAGGGCAGCATCCTTCTGAAGTAAGGCAAATGGCCTGTTTTACTTCAGGGTCTGAAAAATCTTTTCTTTGTTTTTCCTGGTGTATTTTATGTAATACTTTCTTCAAAGAATGATCAAGACAGGGACGTAAGATCTTAAAAGGCCTTAAAAGGAGGCAGATTTTAAGATACCTTTGTACACTCCCAAACAGAGTAAAGGGAGAGGCCTGACTGGGATCTCTGGTTACTATTGAAGTACAAATAATAACTAATAGCCACAAAAATTGTCATTTTTCTTAGAATGCAACAACCCCCCTGCTTGAACATTGTAATAACCATAAACTGCCATATTTGTCTCTGCCAGAGAAAGGGGAAATTGCATAACGGAAAAAGCACAGCAGAGACAGCAACATGCAACGTTATACACTACTACTCATGCAGAACCAAGTCAGTAGGCAATGCCGCCTCCAGAACGTGAAATCTTACACTGACAGATGGTTGATGTGTTACTGTTGGTGACGGATATTGTGAGTTTCATGGTGGTTTAGCGATTCTTGAATAAGACAGTTGCATCAGTAAAATTATGCTTGGATTATGGGCATCTTATTTCAATCTAAAAGACATCATTGTTTGCAAGTTTATTGTTTTAACAATCATTTCATTGTTGCTATCTAATGACTCAACAGTAAGGACTGTTGTAATTTGCAGAATGGACTATGAAGTTCAGTAATAAAAATCAGATTGTGAAGCAGCAAGTTTTGTTTCTGTGGTTTTATTCAAAAGGTTGTTGAAGCAGAGGAACTGAAAGGTCGTGGATGTACTTGGGGCTACGGGGACTGATGGGTTTATGCTGTGAGGGGGGAAAAGAGGCAAAATGCTCTAACAGCTACCTGGGACAGTTGTGTATAAGTCCTGAAGATGATGGAAATTCATGTGGATTTATTTATCAACGTGGATCTCTCAACAGAACCAAGACTTAAATGTGGATCTTCTTCGTCCAAAAGCTTCTGAGCTGATCCTGCATTAATTTCTACATCAGCAAGTTTCATTTCCTTTAAAGAGTCCTAATGGTATGAACACTGTTTCATGAACTCACCACAGGACTGAGTCCCAAGGGACACTCCAGATTTACTTACATTGACCTCTTTTACAAAGCCTGGCCCAGCATAGGCCCCAGACCCAATTCCTCCATAGCAGGCACCTGCAAGAATACTATTAGAGCCTCAAATATCTCAAATTCTGGCCCAATTTTGCTTTGCGTGGAAATCAGTGTTTGTGTAGCACAGAGCGGTGAGAACAGGCATGTGCCTGCCTGGCCTTCCCCTGGCCACAAAGCAAGGCGACAGAGAGGCCGATGCCCAGGAGGTACGCGGAGGTCCGCAAGAATCCATATGGGCCTTGAGCACTTTGTCCCTGCCCTCTTACTTCACTCCTTCCACTGCAAAAGGTTTTGGGTATTGAGAATTTGTTTTTCAATAATTTCATGCCAAAGGGTGGAATTATTTACCTCAGGATTTGCAGACACAAGTCTCTGCCCCCAGTGACAGTTCTGGGGCCTGACCTCGGACTAGCAGTAACACCACAGACACTTCACATGGTTTTTCCCGAAGAGCACCAAACACGCAGATTTTCCCCCAGAGCCGGTATACGCTTGCCTGAGCGTGGGTCTGAAGCAGAACTTCGCCACCGGCCACCCTCGGGCCGAGGCGTTCAACTGTTGCTCACGTCAGCGCAGGGCCAAGACGAACCCCTGCGCACTACACTTCCCAACATGCCCTGCGCGGAAGCGCACTCCCGCGGGGCCTCATCGACCAAGGGTCGCAGCTGTCCCCGCCCCTCTGCCGGGCGCTTTTCTGATTGGCGGACGCGTTCCGAATGCCGACTAC
>NW_009616906.1:2246-3006 GCF_000690535.1 Cariama cristata
GGTAGGGGTCCGTTGGAAGGTGCATGGGAGGGGGGCAGCTCCCGTTGTCTACGGCGCTGTGGGCTGCGCCGCTGAGTTTGGGGGGGAGGCTCGGCGACCCCCTCTGTGAACTTGGGGGTTGTGTGGGGCTGGGAGTAGCTCCTGCTGAGAGGTCTCGGGGCAGTTTTGTAAGCTTAGGACTAAGAGACTTGGGGGAGCTTCTGTGAGTTTGGGGATGAAGGGAGCGAGGAGCTTAGGGGTAACGGAGGGGGGAAATCAGGGGCTCCCCCATGAATTTGGGGATCAGGTGGGACTCAGGAGGATCTTAGGAGCATATGTATGCATTTTGAGGGTGATATGGGGCTGATAGGGACTCGGGTCGCCTCTGGGTATGGGGTGTGGGGGGGATATGCGTGGGCACTTATGTGAGCCTGGGGGCTTTACGGGGCTGAGGGAGGCTCTGGCAGCCCAGGTGGCCGGGGGTTGTTGAGAGCACCCCGCTGCGTTTCGTTGTGGGTGATGTGGGGCTCTTGTGACCCAGGGTGACTCGGGAACGTTGGAGGCACCCCGGTGAATTGGAGAGCTGGGGGAGGGAAGGGTGGGGAATTTTTTGTTTGGATTTTCTGAGATTTTGTGGTTTGATTTTTTTTTTTTTTTTTTTTTTTTTTACCTAAAGCATGGCTGGGTGCAATGATGGGCAGGGACGGTGTTTTCCCGGAGAGCCTGCGAAGCCTTTCCCGGCCGGCCCTGCTGCTGCTTCTCCCCCCTGCCCGGTCCGGAG
>NW_009616906.1:3210-67604 GCF_000690535.1 Cariama cristata
GGTTTAGTGTGGGTTTTTTTTTTTTTAGCTAAAACTGCTGCCAATTCTCATTCCTGAAATGGTCTGTTGAGAGTCTGGTGACTTCTGTTGTCACGGGAAAGTCGTGATTATGAAGGAGTCGGTTAACCAGACGAGTGTTTATTTGTTCTGAATTGATATGTTTGCACTAAAAAATATATATATAGCGGTCAGCACTGTGTCAGTTTGTATGGACATATTCACAGCACGTACTAAGTTGCTCTGTCTGTGAGCAAGTGCTCTGCGTCTTAGCTGCTGGAGGAGTTCAGAAGGATAATTAAGTAAAGAAATTCCATCTCTGCCCTGCATGTTCAGTGGCTTTTTTAGGCATTTGAGATCACACTGCTGTTTTGGATGTTGTGCCCCAGTGATCGTTAAACAACAGGTAGTTGCTGTGAAGCCCTCAATTTACAAATGATAGGTACCTGAGGTTTAATTATCTGGTGTCACTGAATTTGTGTTCATTCTCAAATACAGAATGATAGACTGCTGCTTGTGCCTGGATAAATATTGTTCAAAAATGTGGAGCAGTTTCATTTTTATGAACTTTGATTGGCCATAGTGGAAAAACTTGCTGCCTTTCACAATACTTGCTTGCATCTATTGGACACTGGCCACTTTAAACAAAAAGATGTATATAATAATGCCTCTCTTTCACTTTATCACAGTTACTAGCTAATGAACTTGTGAAATAAAGTTTAGATCAAATCTTGGCTGCAAATATTTTAAATAAATGCTGAATTACTTTTAATGATTTAATTGTAGGAAGGAGTATGATTTTTAGATTTGATATCTAAAATGCTGGGCAAATGTGCTATATGTATATGGTGTCAATTTATCTAGCATTTTAATGATCTGAATGTGGTTTAGCAATGCTACACAAGTAGCTCTGTGACAAACCTGAGTAGGTCTCCAAACAAACCTCCCCTGCTTTATGGAGCTTGTTTTAGAAGGTATTGCCAACTTTTTCATGTCCTAGGCTTTGCTTCTAAAGTAATTACAGTAAATTACTAAAGTCTGTAAAGATCCACTTGATCTTTTGTCTCAGTTTTAGTTGGGAATGAAGAAAAGCAATGATGTTCACCTGAAGTTCTACAAGTTGTTAATGTAAAAATACTTTTTGTCTAAAATAACTTGGGCTAAAGTATGAATATGATGAAGAATAAAGAAGGAATGAAAAAATAACTATTACGGGTGTGCTTGGCTTGCCATTGCTTCTGTAGCCATTGTTTGCATTCCATTGCTGATTAAAAGTGCTGTTGTTGGGCTTGCAGACAAAGCAGCTGAGTTCAGTGGAGGGTATGAAATGTGTGCAGAGACTTAAATACAGAAATTTGAATATGTAAGGGCAATGAGATTGAAAACATGACTTAAAATTTTTGGTGGGAGTGCCCTTGTTACCTCTTCATGACAATGAAGACAATCATTTGGAGTCTTCCTCAGCTGATTTTCTGGATTAATCTTGACTGCATGTGGTAGATGGAGAAATAAGATAAGGATTAGTTGTTTGGTCAAATCAAGTGTTTGAGATCGTTTAGAATGGCTATCCATTGCAGAAAGCCAACATCTTTTCCACTTGATGATACTGATTGTCTTGCATAGGTGGTACAAGATAACACCCCAGTACTTATGAAAGAAATTGCTTTGTTAGCAGTTTGACAGATAACTAACTGTGCTTCTCAGGGGTCATCCTCTGTGGACAGTGGTTATGCTTAGATCTTGTTTAACAGGCCTTCTGTGCTCTGGTCCTTTTTGTTTTTTTTTTTCCTGTTTTAAAGAAACAGCAGTAGCATCACTGAGTATTAATGTTAAACCTGTAAGAACAGTAGAGGCTCCAATCGGAATAAAAGGTAGACAATTCAAGTACTTCTAGTGTGCTGGCTTGCCTGGGATACTTGAAATGTATTCCTTCTCCATTTTAACTTATTTTCATCCTTAATCTTAGATGAGATGGAAGCTTTAGTTTCAAGTCCTTCACACTTGAAATACTAGTAAGATTAGATTAGCCTATATGGTCTACTAAAGCTTATGCATGTCCAATGTAAGAACAATATTTAAGAAGTACCTTTTTAATTACACTTTTTTCAGATCTGTATACCAATAATGCCCATGCTGCAAGGGATTCTTAGTACTACATCTCTTACAAAAGCAGCATGTGCTCAGACAGTGCAGGAAAAAGCTAAATAATTTTATTCTGATCCTAAACATCCTAACTAACCAAATTTGTTGTTGCTGTTTGCTGATGTACAATGTAGCTATGAGACTATGTGAATGAAATTGAGAAATGATTGTCATCAGCCTCTTGCAAAAGCTGTAATTTTGCTTAGCTAGAGGCTCTATTACAAGAGACGTGACTGTACATCACTACTGGCTTTGAGGGATTGGGAATGAAGAAGCTTGCAAATGACAGAGCTCCCTTTAAAGGATGGGCAGCTTAATTAGGAAGGTTATAATGTTAACTGTGGAAAGCATAATATCAACTTCCTAGACCCCTAACAAAAGCAGAGGGCTGTGCAGTGCAACATTTAGATGCTTTCAGAATCTTCTCATATCTAACTCTTGAAAGTATTGAAAATCTTCATATGAAAACTTCTTTAGAAGCTGTTAATCTTTGCTAGCCAGTGCTAGGCTTCCAACTTCTTCGATTATCTGAAAGTGCATCTGGCTGACCACACCCTCTCATTCATGCTGTGAGGTTGTATGTGTTGATGTTCTAGAATGAGTCTGCAGATTTTGAATGCAGAAAATGGAGAAAACATCAATGATGATCTAACAGCAGAAGACTCTGGCTTTTTCTTCGCACCACCAGAACCTACAGGGAGACCTTCCATTCTACGCCTGTCCCAGAAAGAAAACTTGCCACCAAAAAGTGTGGCAAAAGCTATGAAGGTAAACTCTTGCTTTTGTATTGATTATATTCTTTTGCCTTCCATGATCTCTGCTACTGACTGCAAATGCTATTTGGAGCTTGAAAATACTGTGTTCATGTTCTTCCTTTTTCCTCCCCCCCACCCCTTAAAGGTAACCTTTCAAACTCCTCTAAGAGATCCTCAGACTCGAAAAATCTTAAGTCCTACTATGACTGACAAACTTGAGACTACTTTCACGCTTGATGATTGCAGTGAAGCCTTGGTGGATGATCTTTTATCTGCACCGATCGATGTTGAGTAAGTAACGTATTCACTGCTAGTAGTATTAGCAATGTGGGACATACTCAAGTTAATTTTTCCCCATTATAAACCTGTATGGTTAAAATGTAATTTTGTGTTTTATAACAAAATGTAAACTGCATAAAAGGATCAAAATTAATGCTGATTTTGATGCACAAACTCTTTTTCGAAGATAAAATTTTCTTAAAAGTAATGACAGCTATCTTGGTTGTAATATTGAATACCAAACTCTATTTCTAACTTCTCAGTAACTGATTTCATAGAGATGACTTATGATATGGATAAATAGTTTAAGAGAAAAGAGACACATTAGGCAGAGAATACGAAACTTGTTTCCTACACTAAGGTTTTCATGCAAGGCTACAACTATTCTGAAGGTGAAGTCTTAAAATTTCTCCTGTATGTTAAGTACAGTTTTATCTCCTTAGATTTTTTTTTTCCTTAAGATAAATCTTCTGAAGGGTTAGCTTGAATTGACACCTTGAGTCAATGAGTATTAAAAGAAAATCTAGCAACACAAAGTGAATATAACATCAATCCCAGGTATGAACAAGTTTATGTGCCTTTGTAGTCTAGCAGCCTGGATCTCAAAGTAGCTTATGGTAGCTGTCTAGAAAAGAGCATGAAGTCTGCAGTCTTACAATTTGGGGTTTTGCAACTCTCCTTTACTAGAAATATTGTTATAGTGATATAATAATATAATGTTATTTAATAGGCCTCTGCATATTTTTGTTACTGACTTTTTTAGCCCCTTTTTTAAACTTGTATAAACACCTGACATCTATAATTCCCAGTGACAAGAGGTCTCAGATCTTAGCTTTGTCTTCTGCAAGGAAATCCATCCTTTTGCTTGTTTTTAACAACCCAATACTTTCATTTGACCCCTATTCTTGTTTTTGGGAGGAGGAGAAGGGAGAAAGATGGGACTGATTAAATGTTCTTTAAATGTATATGTTTGCTTCAACAGATACCTTGCATGTATGCTCTAGTTTAGAAATGTACTTCTGAGCTAGCCACCACAATTAAATTACTTAATTGCCTTTATGCTCCAAATTTCTTGCTCCCATGAATAAATGAAGATTTAGTACATACGAGGTTCAAGTGAGTGAAAAGGGCTAGCACCGAGTTGGTTTCAGATGGGGCATAATTATGTGTCAAGATACTGCTTTTACTGTACATGTCCTTTCTACTTTTAAAATGTCAGGATTTATTTGTAGTGAATAAGCTACAGGACTGGGTGTTGCTGAAGGGTGTCACTTTTGACTAGTCTCAAATAATTCAAGTTTCAGGCTGGTGTCTCGGCCCTGACTGGCATTTATTAGGTTAAAGACTGAAGGAGAATGGGAGGGGCCTGAGTAGTTGAACAAGCCTGGGGCTGAACTATTGCAGGGAAGAGGCACTCCAACCGGGTGAGAAGGGATTCCTGAACTCTTACCTCCTGCCTTCGCTTTCGGGTTTATCGAAGTGGTGTTTTTAGTGAGTGGCTTTTAATGGTGGTCTGTTTTACAGCAGATATGGGTGGCGCGTAGAAATAATAACTTTACGAAGGGACAAAACAATGGGAGGAAATCCTGTTTCAGGAAGTAATGGCTTAACTCTCTGTAGTCTGAGGCTAAGCCTTGAAGGTTGAGTAGAGTTTGGGGAAATAAAGTGGAGAGCAGTAACTTGTAGAATACCTAGCAGTAGCGAGTACACAAACTGTTTCTTTAACCTGTTTCTTCTGCTAGAGGATCTTAAATTTTCTCTTACTGGAGAAGTATTTTCTTGTATACTGCTTTGCTCTTTGGATCTGCTGTTGTACAGTTTAGAGTGCCTGAAGCCCAAGTTCTGTTTTGGTATGTAGGCCTGTATAGATGAAATGCTGGTGCATACTTTCAGGGGAAAAATATCTGTCAGAATGACCAAAGTAATGACTAGAATGGGAGAACCTGAATCATGACTTGGTTTGGTCCTAGACTTGTGAGTCTTGTGACTCATAGATGAATCTACATGAAGATGTACTACTAGCTGTGGCTGTGTTTGAGTTGCTTACTGTTAATATCTCCTCCTAAGCAATGTATAATTCACTGTCTAGTGAAATGGATGTCCATATGCTGTAGTGAATAGAGCAGTTTCCAGTGATGACTGGCATAAGGTAACATAGCTGTGTAGAATAGATACCTTAAGAATACTGACTAGCTTCAAGGATTCATCTCCCTATAGTTCATGACTATAACTTCTGACGGTTAGGTGGCAACTGAATGCTTGCTGTTACAATATTATTTTGCTGTCAACTGCCTTATGTAAAAAAAAATTGGATTACTCTGAACATACAAAGCTACTTGTAAAGATGATTTCAAATGTTGTCAAAAAAAGCTATATCATGTATGATCCGAGTTTTTTTTTTTTAATGCAGCATATGTCAACAAAAGACTGAAGCTGAGGCAAATAATACAGTGATAAGTACACAAATGCCAGAGAAGGTCAGTGCGGCTCCTTACCCAGATGATGAGATGCCAGTGAAGAGTCAAGGTTCCTACAATCTTGACTTCGATAACTTAAATGACATCAATCCCTTTCAAAGTTCAGTGCAGTTGCAGCATTCTCCTGGAAATCTGCAAAAGTCTTCTGTAAGAGCATCTATCAGCTCTGAGAACACTTCTGAAAAAGTTCTTCTGCTGGATGATAAGGCTTCGTTTGCTTCAACCACAGCAAGTACAGAGTACTCAAGTGAAGAGAAGCCTCTTTACTCTGGAAAAGAATCTGTATTGAGAGAGCTGGAGTCTAACAAACCCAAGCTGTCCCCTAAGCAAGCAATCAGTGACTCTGTGCAGGATGTGAAGTCTGCTTCCACAGATGTGATCCAAATTGATAATTCAGTGGGATTAGCAGAAGCACTTACACCTGCACAGTTATCTGGCAATTTAAGTCACAGTAGTTCTGGTGTAACTAATTCTAAAACTGGGGAATCAAAGCTTCAGAATGTTTCAGTAGCAAAAGAAGCCTCTGTGAAAGAGTCAAAACCTGCAGAAGAGCTGACTGTCTCCAAAGGGGAACCTGCAGAAAAGCCTGATGCCACCAAGGCTGGACCAGTAAAACTGGAATTTGACTTTGATGACACCACTGCTAGAAAGCCACCTCCTAAGAAACTAGGTAAAAGACCTGGAATTAAGCCACCTTCCAAAAAAAATCCTATTACCAAAATGAAAACAGAGACTACTGAAGTGCAAAATAAAAGTAATGTGGAAGATGAAATCCCTGTTCCCAAAGCATCTTATAAGTTTGACTGGGACAAACTTGATGATCCAAACTTTAATCCATTTGGAGGAGGCTCTAAAATTTCCAGCTCACCTAAATGTTCGAAACCTAGCCCTCAGAAAGTTCACCTGCAAGAGGAACAAGATAGTACGTCATCAAGAAGGGAGCTTCTTCCAGTGGAGCAGGGTAACAGACCAAGTACCTGTGAAACTCTTGAGAAGAGAGAACCCAGAAGTCTGTAAGTAAATCTCTAGCTGAATGTAGAAGCACCCTGAACTGATGTGAGGAAAAGATAGTTAGATGATAGCTCTAACTAATTGATTCCTTCCTTCTTGACTTGCTCCCTCGAAGGCTGGCTGAGTCTGTTGCACACTGTAACCTTTAACACAGTATGTTGCAACAGCAAAGATCTCCTTGGGGAAACCATCCTGAGGTGGCTTGCTCTAGGCGAAAGATGTTCTTGAATCTGGAGGAATGGGAGGGAGTAGGCTTATATGGAAGAGTATTAGTACTGTGGTCAAGTGGCTCCCCACTCCTCCAAGATCAGAGTAAAACATGGAGAATCAGGTGACTGCTGCTGTCTTTCAAAAAAAAAACGTAAGTAGGCAGCAGTGTTGCACATTGCGCAGCATGTGAAGGGACTAAGCAATTCTGTTTTCTGCTTAGTGTCCTGGCTGAATTCTGCTGTGCTGTGGCTTCCTTGCACGTTCTTGGTATCTGAATGCTATCTCCAATAAAAAGGCCTGTCAGTAAAGTAGCTTTTTTCTTAGCACCACATAAAGCCTTTTATTTGAGAATGGGAGATGCTGTGTTGCCTTTCCTAGAAAGTCTAGCTATTAAAATGTCAGCATTACTATAGACAGCCAGGTGCTTACCAGAACTAGACTAGTATGAGATGTTCATTTGACGGAAACGTTTGCTGTCTTGCTCACTGTGTGACATGATCAGCTACTACTTACCAAGGTGAAAATTTAAGTTTATACTGTCAGCAGTAACTAAAGTATTGGACTTCTCCAATGAAGTTCTGTGCTTTGCACCAATAATCACTGCATTACGTTGGGAAGAGTAGCAGGCTGCTTGTAATTCTGTTACAAGTTAAACAAAATGACTATTTTTAAAAAAAAAATGGGCTTAACAAATGGGAATAAGAGAACAGTGTTAAGTGAAAAGGAATAAGTGATACTATTGTGACTTTCAGCTTCCTGGATAGCTCTGCTTCTGATGGAGGGAGAGCTTTCTGTCACTTAAGTTGTCACCAGACAAGACAGTGAATTTACATCCCCACCCTCCTTAAAGCTTCCTCTACTGTGGCAGTGGAAACTCTCAAATAAGCTTACTTTGTTCAGGGCTTCGGTATGTCTGGTAAATAGATTTCAGAACTGTCTGTGTGACTTGAATTTTGATTTATTTTTTTTTTCCTCTAGGGAAATCAGTGAACCAACTGTGGTAGAAGACAAGCCAAGAACTCAAGAAGACAAGCCAGGAGTTCAAGCAGAAGCTGAACTTCCAGGAGAGATAACCATGGTAAGGCATAGGAAAGATAACCAGGTCTTACTGAGTTGTTCCATGAAAGAGTTCTTTGACTTAACCTTGTCAAACTCATGTTTGATATTTTGTCTAAGAATTAGTGTGTTTAAGCATCTTCAGCAGCTCTAGAATGAATATCAACTGTGCAGACTTGTCTTTTGAAGGGTAACATCAGAGACAGCCAAATTGGTACCTTGGTATTTAATATCTTTTTTTTATAAACAGTCACGTATAAGGACAAATGTAAGGGCGTGGACTGTAAAAAAAAAAAAGTAACTCCTGTATAATGATCTGTACTCAGTGTTGGTAGTTTAGTTTCGATGCCTGTGAACTCTTGATTTATTATACTGGCTGCCCAGCTAGTTTGACAAACCAATTTGATCATTATTGTGATTTTCATTGCATTTAAATCATTATTTTAGCAGTAAAAAGGATTGTGTTTTTCTCATCAGGAGAAACAAATGAGCCCGTCTAAAATGTCTCCAGCTAATGTCCCCTCTCAAGATAATTTGGTTTCTGCTGACAGTGGAAAAAAGTCAATGTCTGTGGAAGAAATTAAACCTAGTTCCCACAGAACTGCAATAACAGCAGATGAGCAGACAGCTACCACTGAACCTGAAGAGCTCTTCAGACCATCATCGGAAGGTAAGGGCATTTCTTTGGAAGGGACTGGAAATGTATTGTTACAATAACCTCTGTGTATGTACTTCTCTACTTCAGTTTTGGTGTTGATTCTAGTTTTGTCTCTCACTTTGGTCTTGTGAAAGGACTGTAGAACCTACAATGACTAGCAGGGGTGGGAAGTGTACCTAAGCTTATTTCTAACTTTCTGCGGATTAAGGTAAATTCAAAAAGCTGGCTGTTAGCATTCAGCTGCCTGCGAGGAGGAAACTTGGGCTGAGGTGGAAACAATGTTAGAGTTTCAGTGACAGCTTTGTGCTGAAAAAATGCTCACTTAAAATCACTTCTGGTATTAAGGACTTTCTAAATTGAGAGCACTAGGGCTGTGCAACTGCTTGTATTTGAGTCTTGTAGGTTACTGCAGGCCTTAGCACTACTTGAATGCTGATTTCATATTGCAGTATGGATCATCTTTCTGCACTTGCCTGCCTGTCTTGAAAGCTTACTACATAGCTGTGACTTCACCAACTGAAAGGGTTATTCCTTATAGGAGCACTGTGTGGAAGATGAGCAAATGGCTTGACTGCAGTGCAGTCTGTCACTTATCTTAATACTTGAGTGGAATCAGTGTATTAAAAAATAGCTAGGACTTCATTGTTCAAATCTGAGCTGTCCGCTAATTTTAATGGTGAGATTGCCAATCTTACTCTTTTGTGGGACATTGTATGAGAGAGTAGAATATCTGAGCGTGCTTACCACTTTAACCATAGAAAAAGATAAGTTCTTCAACTGTATGTCAAATTCTACATATTCTTACAGGTATTTGGGGACAAATAGAAGCTGTACATTTGTTTAGCTTAGAAATCTTTGCCTGATTTTTTTTTTTTAGGACTAGGTAGGAATACAATATTTTTAGCAAATGAAAAACTAGAGCTCATAACATGGAAGCAGGGATATATTTGCTTTATACACCTACCAATGTGTTTCTGTCTGTGAGTGCTTCACTGTAAGACAATATGACAATATTGCGTCTTCATTGTATCATTTCCTTCTTTTCCAGTTTTGGGAATGGGCACAGAAATAGACTATCTGGAACAGTTTGGGACTTCCTCAGTAAGTATGACATTGAAATGTTTGTTTGCCTCCCTGGCAGAGGGGAGAAGAAAGGAAAATGAAACTGTCAAGCCTTAAATGTTTTCATGAAAGAACTTCAGTTTGAATTTGCCCACAGAAATATAGATTCTATTCAGAAGGAATGTGTCTACAAGGCAGAGCAGGGAGTGCTGGTGGAAGGAAATACAGTTATAAGCAATTCTGCTAAGGATCAGGGGTCTTATGCTTTCAGTTTGCAAAGGTGCTATTTTTCTTTAATAGCAGTGAAACTAAGATGGATGATGTTTCACTTCTCTGGCTACCAAAACTGCAAGAACATAGAGCTTTGAAAGTGCAGGATCATTGTTTTGAAAATTTTTTTCCTCAGCTCTTTTGTTTTATGGGCAGTTCCAGGAAATCTGTCTCTAAATTGGGCATGTTGTGTTCTAATTGGTTTAACTTAGCTATTCTTTCTCTTACTTTGGTCCAGAGTAGGAGTGGCTTTGAATATACAGTGAATACACTGAATTGAAGTTGTTTTTCGATCTTGCTGTTTGTCCTTATTGCGGTATGAATAAAGACAGAGAGTGACATACACTGCTCATTTGGCTTACAGTACTATCTTCCCCTTTCAGTGTTGTCTGCTGGTTTTGAATAGTTCGTAAAAGTTTGCCCTTTTGGTTCTGTCTGTGAGCAGATTGAGTTCACTTGATATTACATAAGGACTTAAGCGTGTGGGCACTGAGTTCTCTTATGTAATTTTTCTCCTGAGAACAATGCTCTGGCCACTGAAGAATAGTCTCACCCTCTCTCCAGAGAATTATTTTTGTGTGTGTGGGATGTGTGTGTTATGCTATGAAGCAGCATATCTGCCAGTTTATGCCTCTTGCCCCTCAGTTCAAAGAGTCTGCCTTGAGGAAACAGTCGCTGTATTTGAAGTTTGACCCTCTGTTGAGAGACAGTCCAAGAAAACCAATTTCTGGTACTATTGAAACAAATGTGAATATAATGACAGCTCCGCTTCACTGTGGGTAGGTATTGACTTAGTTTAGGCTATAGTACATAGCTTTACAAAGAAAGGCAGCACTTGAATATAATGGTGTATGCTTATTCATTTTCAGTCCTGTTGCTGATTTAAGTAAAGTGCTTGAGGAAGCTGAAAAGCCTGCAGTGAGTCTTCAAAATGAAGAAAAACCAAAAGGACTAGATCTTCTGGGAACATTTACAACTTCTGGAAGGGTGTCTGGAATGGTATCAGGTTTCATGCTGACCTTCTGGGAAAGGGATGGGCTGGGTTCTAGACTTAAGACTTGTTCTAAGGATTGCAGAATACTTCATGCTTACTTAAACTTTTATCTTAAAAACCAGGTTAGATACTCACTTATATCAAAGTTGAACTTTTTGGTGGACTTAGTATTAAAAACGTTTTTTTTGTGGAAACTGGTGGCATTGCATATAGTCTAGGAGAATTTGAGTTATTCTTAAGAATGCTTTAATCAAGTAGTCTTTTTTTGTGCAGCTGAAGCCACAAAATTTTAACTGCACTGATGGGATGAAAAGCAGTTCTTTGATTGAACTTGATGCTCTACAGTCTAAGGTTTATACTTTGAACAGCCTTTTAAGGACAAACTGCTGTGGGCAGATCTGTTCAGAAACAGTGCCTTTTTTACTGGTGGGGAACGGTGTGGTGTCATCTGCTTTGTTCCTAATAGCTGTAATTGGTGGAAAGCAGTTTCTGTTATACCTTAAAGATAACTATGTAGTTCTAAAAGATATCTATAAAGTGAGAAAGTTATAGTAACAAATTATGGAGGTGTTTTGGTTGTTTACAGAAAATATGTTGACTTACCATCAAATAATCTGCATATAGCTAATCAGTGACACGAAAACAGGAATCTGTTGAAACTCGGGCTTTTTTCTCTTCGCAGGGCACAGATCGCCTAATTCCAGACTCCCTGACTAGTGATGTGCCTCCACTCCCTTTTGCTGCTGCTTCAAACACTGCAGTGGATGCTATCATAGATGTACTAAAATATAGTCAAAAAGACATGGATGCAGCTGTTGATCTGGTTAAGAGAGAGGTATGGTGACCCTTCCAAAGCAGAGCTTTGCATAGCTTTGAAAGTCCTTTGTATTTAGATTTTTCTGGTATAAATCTCTATACTTGGTAATTGTTTCCATCCTACTAGACGTAAGCATCTCATTCTGAATAGCTTTCTGTACGCTTGATAGGAGTGTAGGTATAGAACTTGTCAGAGCTAATATCTAAGGAAATATGGTGAACTTCGCTATTAGTCAGATTCTGCCTTAAAACTGGTCAGTATTAAAAAGCATCCATTATCAGATGGAATGATTAGGCTTAATATTGGTGATCTGAATACTCTTTATTAAACTAGGCAGGAAATGCCTCTTCGTGCCAGCGGGAGGGAGTGGCTTCTTCTGATACAATTATTTCCTTAAAACAAGTAAAGCTATAATGCCAATTCAGTGCAGTGATCAGGTTTTTTTGTGTGGGATTGGGCACAACAGATGTCCAGCTAATAAGTGAGATCTGGAGCTCACTATGGAGGAGAAAAACATGAGTGGAGGAGGGAAGAAGTAGTTGATGGGATTTCAAGCGTGTTCTGTAGCTGTCAGAAACTGCTTTTGAACCTCCATCATCTTACTGATGCAAGAAGAGTTATGTATCCCCTCACTTCAAAAACTTGAGTACTTGAGTCATTGTGGCTTCTGGGTTATGTAACCTTACAAATACTGAGCAATGTAAGAGGCGTATTTAAGCATAAATGTCCTTAAAGCTAATCATGGCACTTCAAAATTAACTTCAGAAGGAAATGGAGCACTCAAAATTCCTGACTAGCTATACTGCAGGCAGTGACCCTAAAGACACCAAACAAAGATGACCTGTGATTATTTGCTGCTTAAGTTATTCTTTCCCTTTAGAGTACAAAGTTACTAGTTTTTTAGGAGTAACTTTTGCTTTGTCATTTAGGAGGACACTTTTACAGAGCACACTGTCTAGTACAGGAAAACCAGTGCAGCCTTGACAGGGGACAACTCTTACTGCGTTGATCTAAAATGAAGGATTTATATAATAACAGGGAGTAAAGCTTGTGATATCTTAAAATTGGTGCTCTAATCTCTCGTTTTCAAAGAACTATTTTAAACATGCAAACATAATTGTAGCAAGACAGGTGTGACTGGATGACTCCAGCTGTGTGTCACTTAAAGACAAGTGCTTGGAATTACTATATTAACCTGAAAGGAAGACAGACAAAATTTTAAGTTTTACTTTTTTGGTGAAACAACTCAAGAGTGGGAGTAGATGGGGGGGAAACCTATTTTCCTTCTGGGCGACTACAGCACTTCATGGAAGCATGTTTTGGTTTTTGGGTCTGCTGAAACAATTCTCTTGAGTTTGCAAATGAAAGTTTCTAACAGGTTTCCATCTTCACACATTTTTGCTCTTGTACCATTTGTTTCTAGCCTAATTATTGTTAATTCTTTCTCTTTATATTTTGGTACATTCTTTTTTTACTTGTGCCCTACTTCCTGTCATCTGAAATATTACAATATACTTATGAGTTTACTCTAAAATAAATATTGAAAGTCAGTGTACTATAGTATACTGTGCTTTGAGGGGAAATCAGCAGTAGTCATGTGCTCTTGCCTTCTCTTGTTTAAAATTCTGTGTTTTATGTATTTTGGGCCCACACTGCAGTCAACAGTGTTACAGTTCCTAATACAAAACCCAGGACAAAATTAAGTTCATGGTGTTTGCACAAAATGTTTAGGAAAGAGATACTGCTTGATACGTTACTGTGAGTTCTGCTTTAATTCAGCTGATGTGAATCAGCTACCATGTTTCCAAATTTAAAGACATCTCAGTTCATTTAAGAATAACCATACCTATTAACATGGTAGGCTGAGGATTGAGTGTTGAATATAAATTACTCCAAACAGTAACTTGACTAGAATAGACTTCTGGTATTTGTTCTTTCCTGTGTTAAGATTGGCAGATTTGTGTGGCTTTTTTGTCTGCTTGTAGATGAAAGCAAATATGTCACTTGAGAATATTACTTCTTGAGAGAACAAGAAACAATGGTCTACATATACGATTAGTAAGAATAGCCAAGGCGTTGGCTGAGTTGGCTCTGATCTTGCCATTTGAAGAGATACTGGTACATTGAGTGGGAATCATGTATGTGAAATCCACATATCAATCTACATCTTAATTGACTCAAATTTTTAATGAAACACTTAATTTTGATTCTGTTAAACAGTTAGAACTTATTTTTCTCCATATCAAGTTGTAAGTATACCTAAGCTGCCCTTCAGACTGTTCTGAGTATCAAATCTTGTATCTCTTCCTGTGCAAGAAGTAAAGGTTTACTTTTTCCCGTCAAAGGTTCAAGAGAAACAGCTGGAGAGTCAAGAATGGAAAAAGAAGTATGATAAGCTTCATATGGAATACAAGGAAATGGGGTATGAATCTGTCCTGACTTTTATGTCTACTTATTTACTGCAGCTGCTTTTTTCCAATTTATGTTCAACTTTTTTAAATGTGTTTTTTTTAGAAAAATAGTTGCTGAGTTTGAAGGAACAATAACACAAATGATGGGTAAGTTCCATATTTACACTTTGAATGGTGTGGGGTGGGGCATGCTTAGCCTAAGGTTACTAGCTGAAGTTAGTGCTCTTTCATGGCATTAATATTTCAAGTGCTTCCAAGGTGAGTGTAAGGTTTCAGACAAAGCAGTTAAAGGAACACTTTTTTGCATATTCATACAGACACACCATCACTTGGTACGTAATAATGACTTCCTGAATCAGGCATTAACACATCTAACTTTTGCTTATTCTCCAGTGGAATGTGAGCTGTTGGTTTATTAAAACTGGCAGATCCAGTTGTCTGCACCTTGTGTTTAGCTGTTTATTATCTGACCTCATTTAAGTGACAAAATGTCAACAGGAGTTCTGGCTGGACAGATCTGGCGTTTGCGGCTTCAAAGCTGGGAAAACATTCTGTGAAACTCTTGTTGTATAAGTACATCTTCCTAGTTCAAAGCTGAATAGCCAAATCTGTGCCTTGCTTAGATTTAGTTCTTTAAGGCGACTGAACATGTCATTTTTTTGTGCTTCTTTAGGCCTATGGGAAATATAACTCAGGTATGCTAACAAAAACTTGGCCTGAAAGAGTTTGCTGTGCTAGTTTGGCTTGTTATCCCAGTCTCCTCCAGATCTTCCAGCTATTGTGTATATTTAATGAAAATAAATATTTTTAGATTCCTTGCCTCTATCAACACTTGAGGCTCCTGTTATGGTACACTCGAATGTAGTATTTTGACTATGTTGCAGGAGAAACAGTGCTTTGGGTATGCACCTTATAATCAGTTTTTAGTGGCCTTAGGGTTGGTGTGAGGTGGTATGTAGCAAATAAAAAGAATGTGACTGCTTCCTTAAAAGCAAAGATACGGTGTCCTTTCAGAGGAGAGGCTACATCATGAAACCCTTTTTTGCTTAAGAGGAAGAATTGAAGGTGTGGGGGTTATCTGTCCGTACTATGGAAGTAGTTCTGTGCTAATGTAGTTAACTACTATGGGTGTAACCCTATTAACTCTACTTTCTTTAGAGGATGCGCAGAAGCAGAAGGAATTTTCAAAGAAAGAAATGCAGAGGATGGTGGAAGAGAAGCAACAAGTTATTTCAGATCTGAACTCTATGGAGAAATCTTTCTCTGAACTCTTCAAACGATTTGAAAAACAGAAAGAAGTGCTAGAGGGTTACCGCAAAGTAAGATGCTATAATGCAGATAATATCCTTCCAAGATAAATGAGACTTAGTGGAGAGGAAATGACAAATTTCTAGAGCAGCCATTAATTAGCTAGTATACGTACTACGTGTAAAACCAGGTGCTAAGTTCTTGTTTATCTAAAGATTAAAAAAATTGCTAGTTTGTTATATTTAGTGGCTGGCTTAAAGTATGATAATGATCTCTCTGTTAGAAGCCAAAGTTTCTTCAAACAGAAGGAAAAGCTGTTTCTTGCTGCATGCATATCACTTTTCTGATCATCAGACACACACTGTTATGTGGCAACAACTCCATAAAGTTAGCTTGTTTCCACTACATCATGCTAAATGGATGTTGAAGAGGATTTGCTATTACAAGTCAAAATGACAATAGTTTACTGAGTGTTTCTAGCTTAAAAAAAAAACACACCCAAAACTTGGTGAAGTCAGACCTTCATTCTGCAGCATCTTCAGAGACTGGAGGAGTGAAGCTAATGAGGAGCATAAGCTATGGTTTCTTATTGTATTAAATGCATAAAAAATGATTCAGTTGGTGTTTAAAACAAGTGCCTTCAGATGTTTTCCTTCAGTTACCCTTTACTGTCCTGTATTTACTCAAACTTAGAATTACCCTGTTACAAGTTTCATGATAGTCTAGGTTTGAGGGACAGGCATAATGTCTGTTACAACTTAAGTTTCTGCTTTACTAACACGTCAGGCTTGCTTCATCTTGTGTCCTTTCTACCTCTCCACCCTAAATTCAGAAACCTTTTCCTTAGCACAGAGTTAAAGCATTCCTTAAACAGAGTTTCTAAATTCAAGAGCTAGAATTAGTAAGGAGTCTTAGCACTTATTTCAAACAATTCCAACTTGCTATAATAGCTAATAAAATAAGGTGAAATAGTGTCTGTGCCTACCAAGGTGACTTTATTGCTGTTAATGTTGGATTCATTTATGTCAAGGTCCAAAGCCTGAATCCTTCCATGGATTCTCTGAAGCAGTTGGATTTCTAGCTATTTTTAGTACAATTGCAAGCTAAGACAAAGCTGATTTAAAAAAAACTAACAGAACACACAACTGATTTGTGACCTTAGTTTCAGTGACCTTTCCCCTTTAGTAAATTTGCTACTAAATAAACAGTATATTGGGAGGGAAATGGGATGAATAAATCTTAGTCTGCAAAGTTAAGAGTTGAAAGGGGGAGTTTTAGTCCCTGTATAGGTCAGTAGGAGTTCACAGTTGTTCCTGTTACTCTAATGAATAAGTACTGCCACTTTGGTGTAGTCAAATAGCCCATTTGTGAATTTGAGAGAGTCTTCCATCTACTAACACATAAAAAGCTAACTAAGCTTCTTTGTTTTGGGGCAGAATGAGGAAGCTCTGAAAAAATGTGCTGAAGAATACCTGGCTAGAATTAAAAAGGAGGAGCAGAGATATCGGGCATTAAAGGCACATGCTGAAGAAAAGCTGCATCAGTAAGTAGACTGTCAAGAAGCCAAGTACTGGGAGAGAAATATATAGTTTTCACAGCTGCTGCAAAATGTGATCATTAATACTAGAACTTTGCTTGAAACATTCTTAGTTTAGGGATTAATCTAAAATACAAGCATCTAGTGTGATTCTATGAACGGTTTTGCTGTGCTGTCTGAAGGGGATGTAAACACCATCTTGTTCTGTTTCAGAGCAAATGAGGAAATTGCCCAGGTACGAAGCAAAGCTAAATCGGAGACTGCAGCACTGCAAGCCAGTCTCCGCAAAGAACAAATGAGGATCCAGTCTTTAGAGAGGAGCCTTGAACAAAAGGTCAGTCAAAATGCCATGGGTGAGTCTCTTCAAGCTATTGCCTTAGACTAGGTCAAGAACTACCTTGTACCTGTTATACCTGTCACTACCCGTACTTGTCTAGAACTACCAGTGCTAGAAATAGGCATGCTAGCTGTGCTGGTTTTGATGGCTGCTGTCTTGGCAGGCTTTGGGAAGTAGGCAGTGAAACTTAAGGCATAACTCTGTTAAGTCAAGACTCATCTGTATGTTTAGACTTTTTTGGAGCATAGGCTTGTTCCCATAGGTAGGTTGCAGAAGTGATCAATCCAGGCTACTGTGTCAGGAGGTTATCTGAACTACTGAAGGAGTTGGTGATCTAAAACTTAAACAGGTCCCAGAGTAGAATCTGGGAATGAATCTTGAATAACTGTCTGGTTCAGCTTGTTCATAAACATAATTTGTAAGCCATTAGCATTAGTACAGACTCTTTTGTATTGGCTGAACTCTTTCAGTATTGTTGAGGCCATTAATCCTTGTAATTGTATTGTTTTATATTTCATAGATAAAGCCTTAGAATGTTTTGTAAAAGCACATCAGTTTGCTTTGTTAGAACACTTCAAAGGAAAATTTTCTCAGGGTTAAATGTCATTGCTGGAGATGCATGCTATTCAGTTTTACTGCATCATGATTGTATTTTTGCCAGCATTGAAGACCCAAAAATAAATAATGCTGACATGTTCCTGTTAGGGGAAGTCCTGTATTTGTGTTCAGGCTTATGGCTAAGGTTTGCATGGCTGAGGAAACAGTAGGCCTGTAACTGGAGAGGTAAGACAAGCCATTTAACACAGAACTAGTTTTGTTCTTGTTATAAATACAGTAACATTTTAGATTAAGAACTCTTATTAAAATGGACCATATAAGGAATTATACAAACTGGAAATTATTGCCACATGTCAGTAAAAGTATCAAAGTGTCATCCTACAGAGTTGTCTGTCTTGAAGATTAAAATGTAAACTGTTACCATCTTGAGTTTCAGTGTATCTAACAAAGACTTTGAGTCTGAAAAGTCTTAGTTCCCTACATCAATTGGTCTCCATGTTTTATGGTAAAATCTGTGGAAGAATTAGAGATAGTGTAGTGGATTCTGGCTCATTTCCTGAGGCTCTTAAGGGTGCCGTGTGACCTTCTACAAAGTAGACTGTCCTTTAGAGTAAACTTGCTTGAGTCACTGGCATGTAAATGGACTTTCTATTCCATGTATTGGCAAGTGTGACTTGTTGCAACTGGGCTCACTACGTGGATGTGGCATAGCTTAGCCATACCTGAAACTCTTTTCTTTCTTCAACAGACTAAGGAAAATGATGAACTAACGAAAATCTGCGACGACCTGATCTTAAAGATGGAAAAAATTTGATAGCTTAACTGTCTTGTAAATATGTCTAGTCTCTCTGACTTCCTGTCTTGTATGTTCACTCACTTTTTTAATTATGTATGTGGGGAAAAAATAAAACTCTTGATTTGCACTTATCTTGTATGTTATTGGCTGTATGTTTTATAGTAAATGTCAATAAACTTAAGTTCAGTTGCAGCTTCCAGTAGGTAATGATGTCTTGTGTAACATTTTCACATGTCAGTCAAAAGGAAAACTTACAATTGTCTCACCCTCAGTCTTTTCCCTGTGTTAAGAACACCAAGGTTCTGTACCCATCACCTGGCTCTGCTGGGGAGAGTCAGTGTGGGCCATGTCTCTATTTTGCACTTCCTGCTGTCTTGCTTAAACGTTCCAAAGTTACAAGATTGTAATAAAACTTGACCTGTCACGAATGCTGTAAAGTATTTAGTGATGTAAAAAATTTGGAACTTCAGGGTTTTTATTTTTTTAAAGGGGAGCTGTAGTGATTCTGTTTTTGCAGACAAGCTAAGCAGGGTACTGAAGAACAGGACAGACTTGCTTGCTGTTTATCTCCATGACTTTTTTGTGTGTGTCATTAGTCTGTCTGATGCTGTTGACTTTCCAGTCACCAGGTGAGAGCTCCCTGCCACTTGGCCTGTAGTGGAAGGCCTTGAGATATGTAGGCTGCAGGTCACAGGTTATGATGAAGTCAGCTTTAATTAGGGCAATAGCAGACATCTCAGATAAGCTGCTGTTACCTAACAGACATTAACAGGGTTGTCTCATTGCAAGCTACAGCTTTTTATTTCTAATATTACTGGTAACAAGTAAGTCATTCCCTTACTTGCCTGACTGGTAGCTGCATTTTCCTCTCAAGAGCGCTGTTGCTGCTGGGTGTGCTCTTAGCTCTACTTGGAGCCCTTCCCTTATATGTAAGGGTGGTCTGCCAGGGCAGGTGGAAAAATGAGTAACAGTGCTTAGGACATCTGGGGCCTAGTGTCTGGTTAGGTAGTTACTGATCAGTATTGTTGTGTTTATTGGCAACTGTATGTAGCAAGTTGGTTAGGTAGTTACTGATCAGTATTGTGTTTATTGGCAACTGTATGTAGCAAGAACACCCTATAGAGCAGAGTAGGTCTACAGTTAATTAACATGCTTCAAGTTCATGGTATGTGATGTTTTCTTTGATTTCTGCACTAACCTGAGAGTGTCAGTATGAAGTTGGTAGCAACGATACTGAATGCCTGGCTCCTGCAGAAGCTGCTCTGCTCTGTGTTTTCCTGAACTTACTACTTGGGAAAGTGCCAGATGGTAGCAGAGAAAAAATTAGTCATAAAACAGTACACAAAACCAAAGTTTACTCCCTGCCTCAACTTCAGATAGCAAGGATTACTCAAGGCTGTGTCTTGGAAGGTTCCTTTGTAGCAGACTTAACCATGCAGATAAGAAATCTTGTACTTGCTCTAGTTTACAAACTGTCTTGCCTGTGTGTGTTTAATTATGGAAACTAATTTCTATTAAAGTCCTCAGTGAATATTGAGGTTATAGGCTGATGTAGCATGTGGTTAGACAAGGTTAAGCATGCAGTCACAGAGGGTAGCCCTGCTCTTCACTCCATCTGTGGTGTTGCATCATCTTAGTGGTGTTAAGAGCCAGACGAACTGGTCTAGGGGAGAGGGTGTTCAATGGATGAAACTGCTGTTTTGCTGTGGATCGATGTGCTGTGCAGGCTCACTTTGTACATCTTGCACAAAAAGAGGGGTAGAAAAGAGCAAAGCATTTCAGCAGAATCCATGGCTAGATTAATAGAAAGCCGAACTTGTGTTATTAACTCACATGATTAGGAGTAAGCCTGCAACGCTGCACCTTTCCACAAGATGCAGCTGCTGCCCTTTGAAATACTGACTGTACTAGTCGGGGCTGTGCTTCGGCACATTGCAGGGGTGGAGAGCATCCCTCTCTTTAGTTGCACTTAATGCTAATAAGACACTTGTTCTGATAAATTCCTGTTGGAAAGGATAAAGAGCTGCTAAGTGATTGTATGCCAGTAGACTATGTAAATAGTGACAATGCTAGCTGGAGTTTTTGTGCTACAACTACCAAAGTAGTAGCGTACTACTGTGTGCACCTTTAGGCAACTGCTGCATAAGGGAGCACGGGGATCTTCCTTACCTTCCTCTATTCCTTCAGGGTAAAATGGCTTTCTACTATGTATGTAGAATACCTCTGATCCAACAGCTTGCTGGATGAAGAGAGGAGAGAATTTCAGCCTGCTACTTTTGTTGCTTGAATATAGTAGCCTTACAGGTGTCACTGTCCCCAGTCTGCTGGTGGAGGGTGGATACAGAGGAAGAAGTGCAGTAGAGACCAACATACCAGATACAGGTGTTATGGTAGTGTCAGTGCCTAGCAATTCTTATTTGGTCTGTTATCACCCATGTTATCAAGAATCACACTTTGTGTGGCCAGTTATTGCCTATTTATATTAGATAATGGAAATTGCACTTCAGTGTAATGTGGAAAGACAGCACCCTGCACTCCTGCTGTAATCTGTGACCACTGCCTGTGAAATCTGCTCGGGGCTTTCCTGGCTGTGTCAGTACTTACAAGAAAGCTGACAGTATGTGAAAACTAATGCTTGAATGGAGATTGCTGTAAATGCCTGGGCACTGAAGAGGATGAGTGAGCAGTTTTTGAATGTGAGTCCCCAAGGCTTAACTTCAAGGCATTGCCTAGCTTTCAGCTTGGATAACTATATTTTGCCAAAGGCTGGGGAAAAAAAACAGGAAGGCCTCTGCATTTTTTAAACTGCTTGGAAGGGATGGCTTATCTTTCTCTGCAGGTGTAATATGTACCTCCAACTTAACACTCACACCATCTGTAAGAATTTATTATGTAATTTCTAGCTGAAAAGTATTGTTTAAATGTTACCTTCCTTATTTTAAAGAATCATTCTTGTTACTATCCTTCCAATGCTGGATGGTCCCCTTCAGAAGAATTTACCTTTACAGCATTCAATATAGGGGGCCAGATGCTCATTAGTGAACTTGTCTGAGCTGTTGTATGCAAAACACATGTGGACTTCAGTGGGATTAGTTAGTGTATGCTTACTGAGATAAGAATCAAGCTGGCTGGTTTGTTACCTGATTGCCATTTACTGAGCCTCATGTGGTGTGAATTGGCCTCTTTGAAAGTAGATAATAGGAGGGGAAACTGGTACTGCTTGGTGCCTATGCTCGCTTGGTTTCGTTTATTATTTATATGGACAATTGTGGGGTGCTGTACAAGCAGAGGATGATAGTTCTTGCTCGAGATGGTCTGTTCCCAGTTCAAGTGTATGGGAGGACGTATTTTATTTCAGAGATGATTGGGATGGATCAAAGGTACTGAACCTGCTTGTGTGATCTAACAGCATTGGTGTGTTTATATCAAGTGTTTCCACAGGTCTGTGCTTTTAACATCTTTTCATGGCATTTCTTGGATCCTCCAGGAAGTCTTGAGGATACACATCTGCCCTTGGACTCTTCTTAACCATGCTACCACGCAGGCAATCTGTGCCATATACCCGTGCTGGTGTTGGTCAGTCTCTTCTGTGATGGTACTTTTTCTTCTCTTTGGAGTTCTCTTTGGAACTTAGGCTTTCAAAGCAAACATAACTGTGTAGCCTTGCCTTATATGGTCCAAGGTCACCTTTCCAGCCATTTCCTCTCCTGTTCCACCAAAACCAGTTTTCAGCAGAACACTAATCATGGTCCAAGCACAGATTTTAGTCTCTTGCGTAATTAAAGACTTTGGTTCAGAAGCATGGCTTGAACACTGCTGGATTCAGGGAATGTCTGCAGATTCATCCTAGAGTCAGTGGGTTGGATTCTGACCGGCTTTCTAATCCTTTTGTACTGTTCTGACAGCACAGTCTAATTAAAGAAATGTCATAGTTTGACATGAGGGAATCTCAACAGTCATCTGGGTGTGAAACTGGAACCAAGCAAAGACTGAATCAAACTCTGACTTCGGCTGGCCATCTAAACATACAGCTTCACTTCTAAGGTTGCAACTTATACATCCAAAGCAGGTATAACTCATCTTTTTTCCCCTCCCTGTCATAAAAATTTAAATTGACAGAAGAAAACCAGAGAAATAATGGACCATCTCATTTTTCCTCAGTTTGGAGTACGGATTTATTACCTGAACCAGAAAACAACAGAGCATTTTAAAGCAGAAAAGGGAAGTTAATACTATTTTTCCATTAGAAAATAAACTTATAAAGCATTTAACTTCAACATGCTGTCTTTGGCTATATGAGGAGCTCTCCGTCTTTTCAGAAGTCATTAGATCATGACTTGACTAATCTTTTTATGTTTTTGAAAGACCCATGTGGTTTTGACTTTGAAATGGATCAGTCACAGCATCTACTTTCTTACAGATTTCTTTTCCTTTCTGGTACACCTAATGCAGACAAAGTAAATCCTCTGCAGGATTGAAAGGAAAGGAAGTTCCCTGTGAGTTTTGTCCTATTTTTTACGATACTGCCAGTAAAATTAACTGCAGTTTACATCAGATATTTGCTTTTCAGTGCTGGCTGCCGGATTTTTGCCAATGATGTCTTGCTGTTTGAAAGTCTCTCTAGTAGTTTGCAGACTCAGAACCTGTGTCAGACCTTGATTTTTCTCTCTATTGGGAGAGAGTTTCCCAGTGGTGAAGTTCTGCTGCCCTTAAGAGGGTTATGGTGTAAGTTTATCCATCTCCCTGGAGCCTCTCCTGGCTCTTGGTGTGTGAGAGGACAGTCCCTTGGTGAGTGTCACCTGGCAGAGCACTACAGGAGTTGATGGAGCTGAGGACCAGCTTGGCTGATTATGTATGATAGGTCTCAGTGGCCCAGAAGCAACTGTGACCATTTAATGGGGCTAACACATGTTATGAGTTGCAGTGGAGCACCAAGTGTTCTCACATGTGTTGTATGGCTTGTTAGGCTTGAGGAAAGAGCCACTGGGGACAGAAACATGGTGAATCTTCCTCCCTGCATCTCTTTAAATCCACTTAGACTTGCAGGGCGAGACTTTGGAGGGGAAGATCTTCAAACCCTTGCAATACTCTTACATTGCCTTAGTCCCCAACCTGGTGTCTAGCCCTTTTGTATAATGCCAGGGTTGACTTCAGACTCTTCTGGAGGAAGTGGTGCAGGATGGCACGGAGCTATCTAATGAATCATTTAAACTTTTTATTTTCTTTCTGTTTTCCAAGCTTGCTGAGCAACATTGCGTCGTGGAGCCCAGTTAACTGCTTTAATTTTTGCTTTTTCATTTCTTTAATGCCTTAAAAAGATGATTGCTTTATATTGTCTGATTTAACTTAATCCTCAAAGAAACAGTTTCCCTGCAGTGCCATGTCTTTTTTTTAATTTTTACTTTTTTTTAAATCAAGAGCCTATATTGCTCTCTCCTGACACAAATAAATATTGTGCTTGTCAAATTCAATCAATCTGTTCCTTTTTGTACAAGTTCTTCAGGCTGGTTCTCCATTATTTCCTCTGGGGAATGCACCAGCCAAAACCAGAACAAAGCTAACAAAGGTGATGCTGGCTTTGGGGACTGAGCAGCACATATTAATCAGTGTGAGTGGGCTGTGCATCCTGAAGTGCATGAGGGTGCCAGTCAAACCCAGGTGGTGAGGGAATCCAAATGTTTTCCTTGAATTTCTTGTCTGGAATTTGTCCCTAGTTTAAGTGAACAGGTACCATTAAGAAAAATTAAAAAAAAGCAATGGATAGTAGACCCAGGAATGATACATTTTTGGGGAAGTTAGTTATGCAACATTTCATCATGCAGAAAGTTCCACTGCTTGTCTGTCTTTCGGCATTTAAAATAACATCCCCTGCCTGCCTTCCATTGGCGAAGCCAACTGGCCTGCGTTTGGGAGGCAAGTGACAAGTGCTACCCTGGCTTGCAGCAAGAAGTTGTGTGGGAACCTGTGCCTGACAGCTGATATTTTTATTTATAATCATAGTGCCACGGTTTGCCATTCCAAAAGCATCAGAAAGCATCCGAAGGTATTACAAGGGAAAGCTGTCTTTGGGTTGGAAGACAGGTAAGTGCTGGTCTAAAAATAGATCCTGAGCTTAGCTCCTAAACTGTGCTTATCAAAGCTGAGGAGACAGAAATGTGATGGCTGCTTTGTTTTCCCAATCACCATATCATCTACTGCTACCCTGATTTTATTGCTGCTCTTCATTGTGGCCCCCAGAGCCTAGATGCAGAAAGTCATTGAATATAATGCGTAATATCAATCAATAATATTGTTTATTGGATCTTGCAGTAAAGATGAGGTTTAGTCCACTGCAGGGTATAATGGTCTAGGTGATGGGAGCTCAATTTGAGTGCTGGGATCTGAGTGCTGAGTAGTAGTGTGCTCTTGGAGAAATGAATTTGGTGCTCTGTGCCTCTGTTTCCACTGTGGTGACTAGAGATTAACGATGTCTGCTGCTTTTACACAATGCACTTGGAGGTTTTCAGATCCAAAAGCTGAGCGTGTTACTAATGTTTTCCATCTGATGGGCAGCCTGGAGCTAGGACTTCAAATTTTAGCTGCCCAGATCTCGTGATAGAAAGCTGTTGTTCTGATAGATGAACTAATTAACAATGAAGCATCACATCTGGTCGAAAAATCTCTGCTGTAGTTTCTATGGAGATTTCTGTAAATAAATAAAAGCCTTTCCAAAACAGTGTTTTGATCAGCAGTTGTTTCCATACAATGGAACTCATATCTAGGTCCCAAATCTGAAGTTTCCAGCTGAGATCTAGTCCCGCTGGAATCCGGGATATCAGGGCTGGAGGCTTTGCTGTGGATTTAACTCTTTAATGTAGGTGATATATAAGAACTCCCCCTTCCAAATAGAAACCAGATTTAAACTGATCTGGCACTTTTTGGATTACCTGTGACAAGCTGTGTAGGAGCTGTCTCTCTTCATAGCACACTGGTACTTCTAAACTGGACAGTGCAGTAAACATCACCTGTCTACAATGAGAAAAATGTGCTGCATTTAAATAAAAATGGAAGCAGTGCTGTGTTTTCTGTAAAACAAGGGCTTTTAAGGAGTCTGTAAGTGCTGACCACTGTTAGGACCCTGGGCAGTCAGTGCTGGGAGGGAGGCAGAAGCACCTCACAGGCATCTCAGAGGACTGGCCATTGCATAGCCCCCAGCAACTAGCATATTACTGCACACTGTTTATTTAGCTGGTACCGACAAATCTATTGCTCAAACTCGTGACACTTCAATGCTTGGAGTGACTCAATACAAGCACGGAGTGTTATTAACCTCTTTCTGGTGCCTGAGGGCCTTCCAGTGACAATTATGCAAGGTGGAACCTGGAATCAGTTTGTCTGCTGGGGATCTGTAATTCATTCTTCCAAGTGCTGCTCTCTTCTGTTACGGAGGAGCCCTGGGAAAGCACTTGTGCTTTTGCCTTAGATAACAACTGAGTGCGGAGGCCAAAGGAGGATGCTGGTGGTGACACCAGCTGGTGATGTGGAATGAGGTGACTGAGAAATGTGTGTGACTGATCAATAGCTGGACCAGGTGTGAATGTACCGTGGAAGGTCCTTGGTATGGACTGAGAATATTATGTCCATTCAGACTGCATGAAAAAAAAATTAAGAAGTGTCTATGTATACTTGAAAGTGAACATTGGTTGTGTTTGGCTGACTCCTGAAAGGGAAAGCATCCCACCTGGAAGGAAATGAGTCTCCCAGTGCCCTTTGGAGTTAGGGGTACCTAATCTTAATTTCCAGGATGAGGCCTAATCAGCATCCACGCTAACCTAAGCAGAAAAAGAACTGCAATTGGAAATGTTGGCAGCATGTGCGTATCTGTATGTATATGCACATCTCTGAGTTTCACTCCTTGCTTTCTGATCAAAGCTTCCTAGGACACCAGCAGCAGATGATGTGTCTGTGTGCCTGTTGGGAAGCACAGCTAAGGGTTGTTTTTAACATTCATTTATTGATTTTTATCCCAGCACTAGCTGGCCAAGCTACTGCTTGTTGTGGCAAGTATTATGCAGAGCTGGAGCTGGTGGTCCCTGGTATCTTTGTTGGGAGATCTATGAAGATGAGGCTGGTTGCAGAGAATTGACTACTCCCCTTTTCATAAGAAGCTTGAGGGACTCAAAGAGAGATCTTCAAAGCGATATGTGAGAAATAGGCATGCAACTTCTATCGCTTTGCAATTAGAGTCAAGGTCCGACTGTCTTCTGAGTACAGATGGCCAAGCTTCTTGACCCTGCAGGCGATATCCTAAAATCCTCATGTGCTGAAAGCCATCAACCTTCAGCCACGTACCGTGAAGAAGAGGAGAGTAGTTCGCAGGCAGGCAATGATACGTTTATCTCAGAGGCCCCGTTACAAAACAGGAGTGGTCCTGTCACCCAACCTGGTCTCAGCTGCCAATGCCCTGCACTGCCAGGGATGTGGAGTGCCCCTCGCAGCCCCCCTGGGGTTTAGCAGCTTGGAGAACTCCTGCCGTAGCTAAACAGGAGTCCGGATCCACCAACAGGAAAGCACTTTGCACTTTCAGCTGATTTGCATGGATGGATAGGGAGCAAAGCAGCTTGATTGCTGTAGACAAGGAATTAGGCTACCTGTACTGCCTGTCCAGGTGTGAAACTGCTGTGCACTTAATTACTTTGCTCACAGTGATATTCAGTTTCTCGGAATTGTAAGGAATATTATTTACAGGAACTTTATCCTCCTGGCAACCAACAAAGTAATTACTTCAGACTGCATCTTTCAGTTGGATTTTGCTGTGATTTGTGGCTGTGAAATCCAGGGGATGTTAAAGAAATGGATAAAAGGGATTTACATTTAAGTTCTTGCAAGTGAAAAGAACTGCAGCTCAGGTTTTAGTTTGATTAACAATGAGTAAAATATAAAGGAAAAGGCTGTAACCCAGAGATTGCAGGAGAAATTAACTGGATGGGCCAATTTGAGTTCCAGATCTGCTGGTATGGCTCAGATGGGGTTGTGGGTCCCTGTGCTAGCAGCGAGCCTGTCTCCAGGTCCATACAAGCGTGCTGAGGGGGATTTGAGCGGTGAATCCATGGTAGATGATGGTGATAGACCCCAGAGCTCAGGGAAGGCCACTGGTAGCAAACTCTCTTGGACACGGAGCAGAATAAGCCAGCATGATTTTCAGCCTGTGGTTTGCCAAAGGTTGGGGCCCCGTGAAAGGTAAGTACATGCTGGTGCAGCAAGATGTGGGAATGAGTTAGGTTTTTCCTTGACTGTAAAACAATATGCTCTCAACTTGCTTTATTCCTACTGCAAAATGTAGGACTGGGTTAGCACCAACAGAAACCAGCGTGATCTCAATAATAATGATAACTAGATCCAAGTCATGTTTCAGCACGACTCATGCATGGGAAGTTAGAAATACCCTGGTGCTATAAGGTCAGATCCTTAAAGGGATGTAGACATGTTATTCTCATGAATTTCGATGGGAATGAGGCACCTGCTCATGACAAAGGCCTGAGCCCTATTCCTCCTTTACACACTGTGCTTTGCCCGTGGGGAGATGGCAGAGTTGAGATGAACCCCTGCTGCTAAGCTGCACTCTGCTGCAATTTCCATCTGCAATTTCCATTTTAACATAACTTAGGATTCTAAACGTATCTTAAAAATATATGGCTGAAGTAAGCTGGTATCAATCCAGTGGAATCAAACATTTTCTCTGGCTGAGAGCTAACTTGCATCCCAGCTGTTTCACCCAGCACAAAATGCGTTTCTCCAGTGCGGGAGGCTGGTGTTACAGCAAATTGCCTTGCCTTGCCTTTCCTTTTCATCTCCCTCATCACAGCTTTGCAGATGGATCAATAGACCACTTCCAACTCTCAGCTTTCTTTTTAGGCCAGCGGAGAGATGATCTCTCCTTTACAAAGAGAACTAGGGAGGCGACACCAGAAATCCTCCTGGATTAGAGCCGCTGATGGATCAGGGCAGGAGCGGAAAACGAACTGCAGGTAGGAATTAGTAGGTTTTGAGAATGATGACTTTTAAAGACTGGCAGGTTGGTGCCATGTTAGAGGTCTGCAGAACACACCCAGGACTTTTCACTCCAATTGGCCTTACCTGACTGAGGGTCTGACACACAAGCCATGAGCTCCATGGGGTGAAGTCTCAATTCTTTCCCTCCATTCCATTCCAAGTCACATCCATCCTGACAAAAGCAACAAAGAGCCAACACTTCCTTGCACGGAAATAAACGGAGTTAAGAAACCCACCTTGCTAGAACAAGATAACAGCATCTTTATGAGCCGCTGAACAGCTCCATAGAGCCATGTGTGTCCTGGAGCAGGTGCTGGGGTATCTTTGTCTCCAAGAGTGGAGGAAGCCGAATTACAGCAGTAAGAGTCCGAGGCGCTGTGGTCTCCAGCCCATGTCCCCATGTCCCTGTGGCTGCCCAGAGAATCGGTGTGTCCATGGGCAAAGGCAGCTTCTGGCAGGTGGCCCCCAGCCCAGGCAGGCTGGCCGTGGCTGCAGCCCATGGGTAACAGACACAGGTCCTGGTGCAGCTGGACTGGCTGAGCTAAAGGTGGAGTAAAGGTGGGGAAGGTGGTTGAGCAAGGCAGGCAGACATCTCAGCTCCTGCTTTCTGTTACAGGTGGGAATTCAGACATTGCCCGGGCCCAAGAAATTCTTTCAAATGACCTGAATTTTACTTAGACTTTGAATTTTCAAGCTTCTTAAATGAATACTAAGAGGCGCTCTCAGACCAAAACTTACTGAGTGAGAGAGAAGCAAAATAGGGATTTTATTTCCTCCCTAATCTTCTTTTTGCAGCCACTGATGAGGAAACAAGAAGTTTTTTTTTCAGCCCTTTTTTGCTGTCAGACTTTCTGCTGGGAGAGAGAGTGAGGTTTTTTTCTTATGCTTATTGTGATTCGGGACTCTGCGCACCAGCAAGTGACTGACTCTGCATAATAAATTGGAGATGACCTGAAAAAAAATGGATAAGCTGCAGTTTCTTGGGAGTTCAAAAAACATATGCTCCAAAACCTGTTTATCTGTATTGACTGCTATTTCCAAATGCTAAGGAACTGCATGTACACTTCTGCTTTTTCAAAAGCACATTGTGCGTGTTGTTGACAAGAGGCACTTTGGCTGTAAAATACTGCCAAATAGCCTTGTCAAACAGGGGAAGATTTTCCTCTCCCTTTCCCTTCTCCTCTCCTCTCTCTCTGTCCCTCTCCCCCCTTTCTCCCTCGCCCTCTCTCCTATCCTCTCTGTACCTCTCTCCCTCTGATAGAGGATACGGAGCAAGAAGCTGCTCTGTGCAAAGGGATGAATTTCAGACTGTGCCTTTCAGTAGTGCCATTTGTGTTTCTGACTTTTTAACTTTCATCTTTTTAATGGAAGTGCAATGGCAGTGACCTTAACAAAGTGACAAAACCCTCAGTGTCACTCATGAGCAACAATTGCCTGCAAAATGGCATGAGAAGGTGACAGACCTGACACAGAAACACCAGAGGTCAGGAGATCAATGCATGCACCTGAAGGCAGACATTGTTGATGGAAACTTTCATCTTTAATTAATACAAAAATCTTTGATTAATATAATTGTGCTTAAATAACTTAAATACAAAACTGTTTTGAGTTGTAATTAGAAGCAACAAATGTTACCGAGGAAGGCAAGGAGCTAAAGTTGTTATTTTGGCTCAGGAAATGTAATATGAAAGACAAAGGTAGACAGCCTTCTTCCCCTGGATTTTGTACCCCTGGTTGTGACATTCGAGTTCAGGAATGTCTATTAATATTAATACTAAATAACTCACTTGTGTGACTTTCGTAGGTGGAAAGCAGAACAGATTTCAAAGGTCTCCCTTCATAAAGGAAACAAATAATTACACATTGTTTTTTCATTTTGTTATGTTTTTACTTTTTCTGCGTCCAAGAAACTTTAAATAAGCTTTCTTTGTTTGATAACCAGGGAATTTGGCAGAGTCCCAGATCCTGGCAGCAACTGCCAATAAAGGTTCACTGAGCAAGTACAAAAAATAAAAATAAAATCACACAGTATCATTTTTAACTTTGATTAAGTTGTGCTGAATTGCTCCAAGGGAGTTAGTGGCGAGCTCCAAGGGGTTAGGACCAGCACGGGACGCGAAAGATGTTTATTTTGCAAGTGTTTGCTTTGTGCTGTATGTGCAGCTCCCACTGCTGGGGAAACACTTTGTCAAAAGCCCACTATTAAAAGAGTTTGGGGAATAAACATTGCAACAACAGGAACAAATAAAAACCTTTATAGCGTAATGTGCATAGCAAGCCACTGTCAAATAAAAAAAGCTGAATATGCTTTAAAATGCTCCCTGCCATCCAACGATGGGGCTGCCTTAGATTTGCCAGCATGTGGCTGAGCGATGCTGGGGACCATGGTCCTCGATCTGATGTGCCCGCAGCTGATGTGCCATGAGGAGCAAATGGGCGGTGGGCACGGTCACACTCTTGCTTTAGGATGACCACAGGAATGCTACTGCTCCTCTGCTGTGTGATGCTATTTAGCGTGGGATGCTAGGGAAATTGGCACCTGCCATTTTGGCCTTGTGTGCTGTGAAATGGAGTTTAGGAAGTCTCCTGGAGCAGGTAGGTCCAAGAAGGGGAAGAGGCAGCCAGCTGAGCGACAGGACCCACTACCAGCTCCTTAGGTGGTTATCTGTGGGTACCTGAGGAGTGTTGCCTGGGACATTTAGCTATTTGTGTCAGCCAGGCTCACGTCTCATGTTTGGCATGGTGGAGAGTTAACATGAGTCCATGTTCATGAAGCCAACAGATTGGACCCATTCATAGGGATGTCCCTCATCCTTGCCTGAGGCCCTGGGGGCTGCTAGCCATGCACTGAGCTATACTTAAACCTCTTCCCCACTCTGGTCCTTGGTTGCTCTGCACTATTGCAGTAGTTTAGGACTGGTCTCTTGCTTGGGACCTCCTTTGCTGGTTCCTGACAGTCTCTGTGACATCTCTTTGGGAGTTATTATCTCTGAGTATATGTTTAGAGAGCTGTCAGCCTTCAGATGCTTCACATTTACATTTTCTTTAGGGTACAGGTTCTTCCTGCAGTGCCCAGGATACTGGGAGCATCAGGTCAGCCTGTCCCACTCTGCTCCCTTCCATGGGGAACCATGGTTCAGGATTGCCTCTCCCTTGATGTATCCTTGTCCTGGAGTAAAAACATCTTTACATGGAGGGGAGAGGACTGGAGGGAAAAATCCTCTAATCCTGTCTAAATCCACCCAGCCTTGAGACCCGCTTGGACACCAGCCATTACACTGGAGATCCCCAAAGCCTCAGTCACCAAAACTGCTTTTTTTTGGCCTGACTTCTGGCAAGGGAGGACTAGCTGGGGACACAAAGTAAGCCTCTTTCCCCTTTTGCTGTTGTCCAGAATTTAAGTACTTTTTTCTCTTCTACATCACTGCACTGCCTTGCGATAGAGGATTTCCCCATTCGTCTCTCTGTTCTGATTCCCAACCTTCCTTCACTTAAAGCTGTGTACTTGCTCAGCTCAAGTGGTTGCCGATCGCATCCTCTCCTTGGATGTTTCTGCTGGCCTTGCTGTTTGGAGGTTTAGCTCTGCTGCCCTCAGTAATTCCTCCTGAAAATCTTGGGTCCCGCAAAGATGTCTCTGTCTGGGAAGTGTTTGTGCTTCCCGGTTCGTATGCAGATGCCAAAGTTCTCAGCTGTGGAGCAGAAGTGTCTCTACTCCGTCCTCCATTCCTTTCAAGTGAAAGAAAAACAAAAAAAAAGCCACCAAATCCCAAACAATTGTATTCCTTTTCATTCTTCCAGTTACTAGAGTCTCGGTGATCATCAAATGACTCCTCAGCCTTTGTGTTCCTTTGGGCATCATTCTCCACTGCCCCCTCCCTCAATTCACATGCTTTTCATAACAGTAAGACAGTAAAATTCATCACATTTTTAATTCCTCCACTTTGTCTCATCATCAGCTCATTATATACACTGTGCTTGCTTCCACGTTGGTCTGAACTCTTTTTTTTTTCTGTACAAATCCATCACTCCCAGGAATCCTGGCACTGATTTGCTTTGTTTCCATGTGGTTTGCCTGCTAACACACTGCTCCAGACCATCTCTGCTCCAACCTCCGTCATCACGTCTCACAGACACACAGGCTGATGTAACTTATGTGCTTTACAGTGGAGATTTTTCTTTTTAAACTCAAAGGGAGTAAAAACTGTGGCAAAGACACGGATTTTAACTGGGGTTATATTTCGCCTTTCTGCATGTGTCCTTGGCAGAGCAGGACCACTCTGTGTGGGGCTGCAGATCAGTCCTTGCACCAGGAGCTTCCCTGAAGGTGGTGAACTCCCTGCTGACAGCAAGGGGGTGATCCCATCCCCGAATGTGGACATCTTGGGCTGGTGAGACAAACTGGGGTGCCAACAAGGTCCTGAGCAACCTGCTCCAGCTGACCCAGCTTGAGCAGGAGGTTGGACGAGAGGGTCTCCAGAGGTCCCTTCCTACCACAACTGTGCTGTGATTCTGTGATAAGCAGAGGTTAAGGACTGTCCCTGGGATGCCAGTGGGTTAGCACTAAGACTTGCCCAAGCTTCAGGGGTCCATCTGTGAGGAGATGGGATCCCACTGCAGCATGGAGACAGAGGCCCAGTGGGAAGGATGCTGCTCAGGGCAGAGCTCACCCACATCAGTTTATCACTCATATAAACCTGTATTATTGGAAATAGGGAATGGCAGTACTTATCACTCTGTTTCTGGACAGACTCCACTCTGGTTTTACCTTAATTTTATATCTTAGGCTACCTAAAATGACCTGACCCTGTTTTGTGGTCTTTTCTAGCTGTGAAGGTAGAAAGCTCATTTCTTTTGCCTCTGCCTATACCAATTTCCTTGACACTTTATCCCTTGGCCTCTCTCTTTGACCTAACTTTAAAAGTGGGTCTATAAAATTTCATTGCTGTTGCTATGTCCTGCTACAGCCCCTGTGTTCACTTCCTCCTTATTCTCTGTATTAGGAGCAATATTTTTACTTTGTTGGTGCAGTATTTGGTCTCATCATGTTCTGGCCAGAGGACGAGGGAGCTCTGTGTGATCACACCATGTTCCTCAGGTTTGGGGTGGTTTATCACCCAGAGGAGGCATGGCACAGAGCGAGGTGGCCAGCTCTTACCCGGCCCCATGGCTGAGCAGGTCCGTCTCCAGGGCTCTGCAATGATGCAGTCAGCCTGTGACTGTAGGCAGTACTGTCGAAGGACTCAGAGCCATGAAAAACACTGCCAAATCATTATACGCAGAATTAATTGTCAAAGTGCTGGTTGTAGCTACAACTCAAGGCATGAACACACTGGATTCCTGCTCCTTTATCTGAGCTCTTCCCTTGGGAAACCTGGGCTCCTCCTGTCATTCCTGGGCAGACAGCTGCTGTTTGCAGGGCCTGACCATCTGTTTGCTACCCAAGGCTGCTGCAGCAGTCATTTGGTGACACCTCTTTACTTTTCCAGTAACGTCCCAGTTCTGTTAGATCATCTTTTCCGGTTATCTCCAAAACCCACCAACTTGCAGGGCTGGAAAAGGGCTGTTTCAGGGTAAGACCCCTCCTCAGAGACCCATTGCAGCAGGGTCAGATCTCCATGCTTCTCCCCCTTGCCTATCTACAACGTTGTCACAGCAGAGAGGAAGCTGTTGCCACCCTGGCGACCTCTGACTTTGGTCTGTCTGTGCCGCAGTGAAGGTACAGCTTTCAAGCCCTTGCATGGAGTGCCCCCAGACGCACACTGAGCAGCTCTCCTCCTTTCTTCTCCACCACTCGCTGGGTTTTGCTCCCAGACTTCGGATCTGTCATGTTGATGTGTGGAGTTGGTCCTCTTCCCTGCCAGGTCAACAGCAACACACTTAGTCAGGCAACCTGCAGGACCAGACTCTGCCGAGGTGTGTTTCTGTGTCATTTATGGCATCTACTAAGACACCAAAAAGCACAGAGCCAAATCTTCATGTGTCATAGCTAATGGGATTTCTCTGAAGATGCAGAGATATCTCTGCTGGTGTAAGCCCATGCTGTGAATGCAGCTGGCAGATCTGGTCAAGGAGAATTGTTGTGTGTCTGGGTGCCCCAAGAATGAGAGGACCTACCCAGGAGAAAGCAGGGAGCACCCAGTGTCCATGTGTGTTGAGTGAGAGCCACCAGCAAGGCGATCAGTGGGTGCACAGCTTCAGGATAGCCTGTGAACCCTCTTGTCCATTGAACCAGGCCAGGAGAGCCAAGGAACTGGGACTAGTGGTTCATGTCTCAGCAGACTCCCATTATTCCTGTGCTTGAGCAGCAGCTTCTTTTAAACCTTCACCTAGGGCTTGTTTAGAAAAGACGGGGCATGACTGTCTGGCCAGCCTGATGTCTGGGCAGCCTGGCTGGAGAGCTGCCAGCCAAAGGGTGAAGGAGGCACCTGACGTGAAAAATTTATCACGAGGTTTTGAATGCGAAATTCTTCTCATGTGAGAGCACCAAGGAGAGGAGAGACATTTGCTCTCATTGGTTTTCGTTATGAAAACCCACAGGTTTTCTTTGGCTGCTTCTGGAACACGTTTGAAAACAGAAGAAACCATTTCTTAGGGAGCAGCCAATGTTGGGCAGTGAGCCCTTCAACTCCCAATGCATTTCCATTGACTTTCACATATTTTTGTCGTATTTCTTTTGGCCTGTGCTATAATTTAGGCACTTGCTTCTATACCTCTTCGGTAAAGGTTTAAACAGCACTAAAATCCCATGGTGCTTTGCTGTGTAGACTTGGGCCTGCCTAAATTTTTTCGGATCTTTAGCTCTGCTGACTTTTTTTTGTGTGCTACATAGTACCATTGGTTAAAACCTCTGCTTTTGCAGTAAACGGGAGCCTGTTTGTATTTGTTGTGTTTCCTCTTGCAGAAATGCCAGTACTCCCGAGAAAAGCTTCACCAGCAAAGGTCTGTGTGACTGGTATTTTTGTGTACTGATACTTCTACTTTCAGTAATGGTGGATAGGATGTATATGTGTTCAAATAGCATCATTCCTGTGCCCCCGCCAGTGTATCTGTGGTAAAATGATAGCCATGTGGAAATCTCAGAAGGAAGCTCTGATTTTCATTACAGGGATCATCATCACAGAAGACAGACATACAAGCAAATATAAATGAAACTGACTTTCATTTAAAGAGGTATAATATCCCACAGTATAATACATTACCTCTGGGTGTTTATGTTGATAAACAGCATCTGGTCAGATCTGCGGCTTTGAGGAATCCAAAACTGCCAACCTGTGAATATGGGAGTGCTGGACGTACCGGTGGGGGTTTTGTTCCAGCAGAGATTGCCCATTTGTTTAAACCCATATCATGGTTCAGGAAATTTCCAGATGCACCTAAAAATTCCTAAAGTCTAAAGAAATAATCAATTTGGGGTTCTTACTGTATACTTTTTTGAGCCTTTCTGCCCCACTGTGACGTCTTGAAGCTTTTGCTGTTTAACGTGAGCCCCGCATCTCACCCATGTAGTTGACCGCAGGGTCTACATCTTGAGGAGCAGGGCCCCAGGGCTATGTCAAGGTGCATGTTAAACTAGTGAGAGCTGAAATCAGAGTGGCTGTGAACTGAACATAAATCCGCAAGACTGAAAAGCTGGCATGGTCACCCACCTTGCCACCCCGTTTTATAACAGTGACTGACAAAGCTTAAAAGGATGTTTATACAGCAGCCAGCTCCCATTACGCAAATTGAACTTCTCCTTCTACCCTCCCCCTGAATCTGGCATCAAAACACTTCAGCAGAAAAAATATAACAACTATATAAACCCAACTATTTACTTTTGACCCACTTATTTGCTACTTCACAGCATGCTTGCCCAGTTAAATCATTGGCCATGAGCTCAGCCCGTACTTTGCTGGTGGAGTGCTTGGGGTATGTCCGTGCTGCGAACAGATCCTGAGCTGTTGGGGCTGGGGTAAGCAATGGGCTGAGTGCGAGAGAGAGCCTGTTCTCCAGCCATGCCTGTCACGGGGCAAGCACTTGAAGCTGTGGTTGGAGGTGAAGTCCTCCTTCATATTTTTTTTTTTATCTGCTGAAGTTTTTCTTTGGTGAGACGCTAGGAACCAGGAGCTTTTCAGCCCATGTTGAAGCTGAAGCGTGGAGGAACCTGCTAACCTCCAGCTGGAGTTAAGTGATGTGTACATCTTCCCACAGCTGTGTAGGCACTGCTGGGCCTGGGGCTTACCACTAAAGACTTCTCCTGGTGCTAAAAAACACTATGGGCTTGTGTCCTCACCCGGAATTTGACACATTCCCTTTCCTTTGACATTTCTCTTAGAGAGTCCTTCTGCACTCACAGAGGATGGGGGGGATAATCTTGCTGGATGTAGCTTTTTAAAACTGGAGTATGTCCTTGACATGAATTAGTTGTCTTGCCCCTTGCCTGATCACTGGGGAGAGAAAAGCATTTCCAGAGGGGGATTCATCCTGCTTGGTGTCCTTGTTTAGGATGGGATAAATCACAACCCCAGCAAGGCTGGGAGGAAACTCAAAGGTGGTTTTTGCAATCCCATGCTCCAAGACAAGGCTGACTCCCATAATCATCTGAAACATCCCTTCAAACAGTTCTGGGAGGAGGTTAGACTGGTGGTGGGGAATCCAGAGCCAACCTAGCACTCCTTGCTCTCTAACCTTTCTCTTCTCATGTCCCCATGGGGCTGTGCCCCATATACCTGCACCAGTGTCACTGAGGACCACTGTCCTGGGGTCCTTGGGGACTTTCCAGTCCCACCTAGATGTTTCATCCAGCCATAAGGTTTCTGCCAAAGAAACAAAGCCAGACTCTGCATATATCTGCATATACCTGCATATCACAAAACCAAAGAGCAAGTTTTCCTGTGCATGCATATCATGCATCACAAAATTTGGAGTCTTAGAATCATTTAGGTTAGAAAAGACCTTTAAGACTATTGACTCCAGCTGTTAACCTGGCACTGCCAAGACCACCACTAAACTGTGTCCCTAAGTGCCACATCTACACATCTTTTAAATACCTCCAGGGATGGGGGCTCCACCATTTCCCTGGGCAGCCTGTTCCAATGCTTGACAACCCTTCTGGTGAAGACATTCTTCCTAATATCCAATCTAAACTTCCCCTGGTGCAACTTGAGGCCATTTCCTTGTGTCCTATTGCTTGTTACTTGGGAGAAGAGACCGACCCCCACCTCGCTACACCCTCCTTTCAAGTCGTTGTAGAGAGCGATCAGGTCTCCCCTCAGCCTCCTTTTCTCCAGACTAAACAACCCCAGCTCCCTCAGCCGCTCCCCATCAGACTTGTGCTCCAGGCCCTTCACCACCTTCGTTGCCCTTCTCTGGACACACTCCAGCACCTCAAGGTCTTTCTTGTCGTGAGGGGCCCAGAACTGAACACAGCACTCGAGGTGCGGCTTCACCAGTGCCAAGTACAGGGGGATGATCACTGCCCTGGTCCTACTGGCTACACCATTTCTGATACGGGCCAGGATACCATTGGCCTTCTTGGCCACCTGGGCACACTGCTGGCTCAGGTTCAGCTGGCTGCTGACCAATTTTTATACACTGCCATCAGTAGAGCTGTAACTTCCCACCCTGACTCTCTGCAGGGGAGAAGGTCTAGAGAGATGCGACTTAGCTGATTCAAGTGCACAAGCATGTTCATATCCCTGTGTTATTACAGCTCCTCCTTAAAGAAGAAGATTAGCACTCCATTTAACAGCTCTTTATATGACAATGCATGATAAATTAAATTCGGTATAGAAGGAAGTATGTGCATGTCTGGACCTAGTCTCTGAGCCTTTCTATTAGGAGTAATGTCTCAAATCAAGATGCTATAAGGGCTCTGGGCTTTGCCACAAACAAATCATCTTCAGATTTGAGCTGTGACCCAAGACAGAAGCCACTGGAACTTTCCACTGTCTCCTGAACAGAGCCTCAGAAAGAAGTGAGAATAGGCTATAATGGGGAAACTTGACAAACTGCTTCTTTTCCAGGCAAACGTTTTGGGATGGATGCAGATATGAAGTGTCTGGGACAAATACAGGAAGTGATGAAAAAAAGACCACGTGTGGATGGGGGAAGGAGAGATTTGGAGCGGCCTCTTGCTGGTGGCATTCTGAAAAAATTGGTGGGAATAGCTTTGGATGTTGCTTCTGTGCCAGTGAGACCAACATTTGGCCTTGGGGCTGAGACCTCAGACAGCCAAAGGATGAAGAGGACCCAAGTGAGGTGCTTTTGGGACCTACAAATGGTTTAATGGAAAGACAGTAGAAAAAGAGGAAACCGTGTGATTAATTAAAATTATTTCCTAAGGGCTATCACAGCTTCTGTGTCACTGGAAATAGCTCAAGAAATACTCAGTTAATGCACATTCTGATATTATGCATTGACAAAGGAGACTTGGGTGGCTTGACTGGTCTCCAGTTAGGTACACCCTCACTCTTTGGAGAATGGCGACTGTAACCAACAATTAAGGGGAAAAACTACTGGCAGGAGGATGGCCTGACAAGAGAAGGCAGACTGGACACTTAGACTACACTAAATAACCAAAGCCTGGGGATAATTCCTACAAAGTAGTGGACTGAGTGAGGAGTGCTGGTGTGACTTGTGGATCTCATTGCTGCAAGACACCACGAGGGCTGGAAGCTCAGCCTGAAAAAACAAACGAACAGACCTTGGAAGGAGGTGAGGAAGATCCAGAACCTGGTTTCTCACCTCTCCTCTTGCCCTCAAAAGAGTCCTGTGAGAGACATTAACCTTCGTAACTGTGTCTGTGAATCATCCCCTCCTAAGACAGGCTCCCACGAGGGAGAGATCATAGAATCATAGAATCATTTGGGCTGGAAGGGACCTTCAGAGGTCATCTAGTCCAACCCCCCTGTGATGAGCAGGGACATCTCCAACTAGATAAGGTTGCTCAGAGCCCCATCCAGCCTGACCTTGAATGCCTCCAGGGATGGGGCTTCCACCATCTTTGATACTGGTTCACTCTTGCTGTCTTCAGTGGTAACAGATGCAAGAGAAGGCTCTGGGGCCTGTATAACACTGTGGGTGTGAGGGAACGTTTCAGTTCTTTTAGACTTCCTTCATTATGCTGCCTAAAAAGAACAGAAAAAGCTAAAGGTGTTTAAACCCCATTGTGAAGCCCTCCTGGGCTAAGGAAACTGGAATGGGAAAACTGGTAACACCCCCCAACTCCTCTGCACAGGGAGGAGTGGTAACTAAGCAGCGTATATATACACACACACTGATATGTAGGGCTTGTAGTTATAGACACTTCTGTAGTTCTGTGCTCACTCAGGAATGTATTCCCTGCACAGAGGCATTGAAATGCCAGTTACTTACCACTGCAACGTTGTTCAGCCAAGGAGAAATTGGAACAGAAGTGTATTTCGGCCTCTTGTTAAAAAGGCACACTTTCAAATACAGAGCCCTATCCTGACCTCAGTTACTCTGAATGGCTCCTCCACTATAAGGGAAGTAGTCTGGATTATGCCCTGATACAGAGATTGGAATCTGTCCTGTTATCTGCCTTTATATTTTAATCTAAATATCAAAACCGTTGACAGGATGGTTGATCTTTAAAATAATAGTTGCTTTCGTGAATTTTTCCAAGTGTTGTTCAAATTGGGGTGTAGAATTCATAATTAAAAGGAATGTGCAGATTTTAGTCCATCCCAGATTCAGCTGCAATTAGCATCCCCATTAATATGCTGATTTATTCCCATACAGTCCCTTGTTACTCAGCGAGAGCGACAGAGTGAACAAGATCAAAGACGCTTGGTCCTGGCACTTCAGCATCTCCTGGGAAATCTCTGCTCCCTCCTGCCAGGAATTTTTACTTTGCAGTTGTGGCTGTGGGACCTGGTTGTTTGTACTTCTGGGTATCCAAGGCAGCAGTGTCCTACTCCATATAGCAGCTTTCCCCAAAGCGTTTAAAGCAATTCCTCGGGGAGTGGCAGAGGGTTCCATCCAAATTACCTATTGGGAAAGCAGTTCCTGGCCCGTGTCGCTTTGTTGTGCCCCAGCATCTTGTGGGAGGCCACAGACACCCATGGGACTATGGACTGTGTCTTGGTCACATCGAGGTTGCTAGCATGGATACAACCACAAGGTACAATCTGTGCTCCACAGAACTTTGTCTGATGAGTGCTGGTGGGGTCTAGCTCAGCAGCTGCCAGTACAGCAAGTCCTGCTTTCTGCGGAGGAGAGGAAGGAAGAGGAGACGAGGGAGAAATCTGCCTGTTCCCTTGGGTTTGCTGATCCATGGCTCCTGCAATAGCAAAGCAAAACACGGCTTTGTTGCAAAACCAGACATGATAGATTAGGACATTTTGTTCCATTTTTTTTGTGCACCCAGCTCTGCCTCCTGCCCTTCTGTGTGTATCATGATGCAGATGTACACAGCTGCTGTAATGTCCTCAGCGGTGGTGTGTAGCACCGGGGCTGCGCAGGACTGTCCTTTCCTGTACAAACTTCAGTGCTTTGGCTAACCCATGTTTCAGGACATGACATTTCCAGATCATTTGGGGGAAGGCAGCACACTACTCCAAGCTCATTTCTAGGGTACCAGGTCCCCTATCCAGCCAATGCCTTCAAAGACCAGCCCAGTGAGTTTAAAGTGATGGATTATGAGGAAGGACTTTCCTCTACACCAGAAGGGAGAGGGAAGTAGGGTTTTTTTTTCTTTTGCTCTCCTCTGTGAGCATGGGGCACACACTGCTTGCCGGCATTATCTCAGAGCTTTATCTTACAAATTCCTTCCCATTGCAGACAGCTGCAAGAAGCTATGCCCTAGGTTTCTCCCGCTCTCTTCCAGTGGTATGTTAGAGTGATTTCACATTATTTTTCTGCTGGAGATTGTAAGTTTGCCCCATAAGTGACCCTTAGAAGCACTGCACAGCACCACTGCATGTCAATGTGCACGGAGGGACTGTGCCATGGGCTCTTGTTCTGGATTGGTGTGGATGTTTTTTAGGATACTGAAGGCAGTGACCCTCTTCATTTGCCTTTGGAAGAGTAGCAACCACTGCTGTTGGCTGGGAAATTGTAAGCAGCAGCCACAGGCTCCAGTCCTGGCTCTGTCACCAGCTGCTTTTACAACTCTACCCAAGTTGTTTCCTCCATTTTACGTTATGGAAGTAGTGTACAAGGGTCATATACCTCCTGGCTGAAGAGCTTTCTTCTTCAAATATGTGCAGTGCTACCTGAGAACGAAGTAACAGCAGACAATGTGTTTAGCTACAAATCACACCCTTTTTCCCTCTAACTGTACAAAGCCTATCATCTCCCTTCTTTCAGTACAATATACTACCTGTATATGATGGTATATTAGCTTTTCTAGCCCCAGAGGTGCTGTTCAGTCTGTCACCTTCTCTTTTCCACCCTAACACCAGTAAATTATTTTTGTCTTTTTTTTTTTTTTTAAGCTGTGGATGGGAGGAGAAGGTACGTTCCTGCAGGCAGAAGCAAACTGCGCACATTGGAGCAGGCTGTAGATGGTGCTGCTGGCCCAGGAAAGCAAAGCTGGGCTCTTTATTCATCAATAATAAAAGCTCCAATAAAAGCAGTGTTAAATGAGCAAGTCAGAGGGACTGAGAAATCCAGAGTGGCTCAGAGCTTTGGGAGCACCTTAACAGGTAAACCCTGAGCTCCAATGCCAAACACTGATGAGTCAAAAATGGGATGCAGAGAGACGGCGTTGAGTGATCGAGGACCACCGTGGGATTCATGGGGACAAGGCATTCTCCTTTGACTGTCCTCTGCAGATCCATGCCTGCCTATGGTGAAGTAGGATAGCGCTTTGTCTCGGCCAGTACTTCTTGGGCAAAGGCTAGAGGCTCTGGCAGGAGATGTAACAAGCTGCAAGAGATTAGGAATAACTGAACCTCAGAGAAATTTCTTCCTAATCTCCATTCACTTGTTTAAACCCTGAGAATTTTTATTTCCTCCAAACCTCTTTTTTTTTGTTTGTTTAATATTGTTTCTTATGACCAGCTAATCTTGTTAGCCATAAATGCAAGCAATTCTCTTTTGGATTCCTGCTAGACGTGTTGGTTATGGGAAGAAAATCACAAGCAATTGAATTATCATGGCATAATGAATTACCACGTCTCCACTGAGCTGTGGCCACTGGCCATTTGTGAGCTCTTAGCCCTTTGCAATTGCACAGCGGAGCTCAGCAGCAATTTTAACTGAGCTTTAACCTGAATTTACAGAAGAGTAGGATCTCCCCTGGCACCAGACACTGTTTCAACATCATCCAACGTGCTAGGGAGCAAGCCGTGATCTGCTTATACCCAGAGTCTTGATAATGCCTTGTAGCAGTGAGTTTCACAGGTCAGTTGGACAGTATTTAAAGTATTTCCTAATGCTGGTAACATGTCTACAGCTGGCCAGGTGCCTCCAGCTTTCCTGTAACCTTCTAAGCCCATGCAAGAGAGAGCCAAGATGACCACATGGAGACTTGGACTTGACTGCTGTGACCTGCCAGCAGGTTTTCTGCCCCAAAACATTTGCCTAGCACTTCACACCCTCGCCCCTTTCTCTGTCAAGATCCTTATGGAGCAGCTTTCTGAGCCCTTCATCCGTCCTGTGCACAGCACCGGTATTCGTGCCACTACAGCAACAATTTGGAATGGTTCAGATTGGGCATTTTTTGTCACATGGCTCAGGGAACGCTAGGTAATGCTGAAAATTCAGGGCTGAGTCTTTATTTAAGGTCTGGCAGAACTCCACAAATCCTGAATAAATACCTTCATCAGTCCCTTCAAGTAAATCAAGAAAGTCAACCCTCCTTGACTCCATTTCAGGCTTGCAAAGACTTTTTCTTCTTTGCCTTCCCGCTCTCAGAGGAAGTTTATATCAGAATACGTCTGAAAATCAAGATCCCTCATCTGCCTCCCCCTCAAAAAACCAGAGGCACAAAAGAGGCATTAAAGACACCGAACATGCAAATAATCGAATGTTTTCATATGCAGAAGAATGGTTGCTTTTAGTAACTCATCCTAGAACACGACAGCATTAGAGGTTTTGGAATGAGGGCCTCCCAACAGCATCAATAAAGGGAAAAGGTCCAAAAAGTAAGCTAAACAGTGCTGCTGCCTGAATATAGCCTTTCATTCAGCCATCCCCACACCATTTCAGGCTCATTTTGGAGTCTTTTTGATAAATGATGGAATTTGTATTTTTTGGCTCCTGTTCAAGAGTTTATATTTTCGTTCTATAATTTCCTTAAACATTTAATTTCCTACATTATTTGACGGTCTCTTGCATCTGCCGGAAAATTAGTTCTGGTGCTTCTGTGCCTGCGCTGGGAATTTATTTTTTTATTTTCATTTTGGAAGATGCAGAGAGAGCAAACCCACCTGTGGGTAGATGCTGTTGTATACAGACTCGCAGCATTGCAGATGATATGGGAAGACATGACAGATAAAAAGATATTTGAGTCAAAGGGCTCTGCTTTTAAAGTTATTAGAGGATGTTCTGTTCTGCTTAGCTGTAATATTGTGGCCATCTCCACCATATCTGAACTTAGAGGTGACAAATACATGGGAAACAGAGTTTTCTTACAAATACTGCCATTGACCTGTGGAACTTACTGCTGCGAGGTATGGGTGCCGCCTTCAAACACTGGGCAGCGTTTCTGTGAGGTGTCCCCATTCCTCCTCCATCTATGCTGCTCTTGCTTCCCAGCGCTGCCTCTGCAAATGAGATATTCCTCATTTCAGGCTGACCCTCTCTACCATGGTGAAGCCAGCACATCTGAAAAGTAGCAATCTCAAAAAACAGTATGAGGAAATATTTTTTTCTAGCATTTTTTAGGACTCTAAGGAAAGAATTAATTTAGCATGGAACATCAAAGAAGTCACTCAGCATCATTGGAAGAGGGGCTATGGTAAGGTCTAGAGGCAGAAATAGGAGACAACTGTGTAGATAACAAATTAATTAGGGAGAGAATAAAAAAGCTGAGAGGTAAAATTATGCTGGAAAAGTGTAGTTAGGGAGAAGATCACGAGAGCAATTTTACCTGATCTGTTAGCCAACATGATACCCTTCTCTGCATGACTGGATACCAAAGGGAACCCCCACCTAAAGCTGGGGCCAGTAGTCAGCAGGCAGGGTTGCTCAGGCTGCTGTTGTCCCTGTCTGTAAATGTGTTTGGACATTTTTTCCTGGAGTTTGTGAGGGGACTTTACATCTGGAAATCCTGATTCCTGCAGTCCTGAAGAATCATGTACTTTGAGAAGCATTGTTTGACTCTCTGGTGTCTTCACTCACTCACTGTGTCTCAAGCATACTGAGACAAGAATTTTTTGGATCCAAAAACCCTAAACCCAATGCCGCAAATATATTTTTTTGTGCTCCTGCAGGAATGGGAAGTAATCAATTCTATTGCCCTGACACCAGCAAATTACTCCCCACATGGAGTGACTCCTCATCAGTTCCTACTGGGCAGCTGTAAGATGAATTTGCAGTGGTGCAAAATGACTGCATCTGTCCCAACTTAGATAAGTTGTGCACTATTTAAAGGTTACTGAAAGGTTGAGAATTTGTGATTTCCTTGATGCTTGGCTGGAAAGAAACCCACGTGCTTCAGATTTTTGCAGCACGGAGGACTGAGTGTTCTTGGCACTACGGCAAGGAAAAAGAGGTGAAGTCCTGGCCTGACATGGGATTTGACATCTGAATGGGCAGACCTCACAGCAGTGGGACCAGTTAAACCTACCCTGTCAGTAAGTCAGGTGCTTTCTGGCCAGGTTACAGCGTTTCTAGGATTTAGGTCTGGTCAGGCGAGTCTGTTCCTGCAAACAGTCCCGGTTCTTGTAACAATCTGAGCCTGCCACCATGGTGTCCAAGGAAATCTGATCTGATTTGACTTAGCATAGCATTATAGGAGATAAAGGCCCCCTCTCAATTAATATCAGCTGGTATTTTCTACAACAGGCATCTTTCCCAGTCTTTTCTTAAATAAAATTTCCACTGATTGGACCTGAGAATGTGTCATATCTTCGTGGAAGTGATCTGATGGAAAGTATAAAAAATTCTCTCTGTTTATTAAGCCCACAACACGCAGAGTGTGTTTGTGGCCATGGAGGCCATGTATAAAAAATCTTCCTACACCCTGAAAAAAAATGGGAAGAACAAGACTCCTTTGTAAGCAGAGAAAGTGTTTTCTGCAAGAGATGCATGGAGGGCTGTGGGCTCCAGGAAGGAGCTATGTTTGCTGGCAACACCTTTTGCTGGGTCAAGATCTGCCTTTGGAAAAAAACAATCCCCTTCTGCAAGAACTCTGTCCAATGCATCATTTGCAGCCCTTGGCTAGATGCGTCCTCGCAGCCTGTGACATACTGACTTACGAGTTACAGTGGAAATCAAGCCTTCCATTACATCAGAAGGTAAGTCCACAGTAAACGAGTGGTTGTGATCCTAACTCAGCAGGGTGTGATTGCTCAGCCTGCCAGGAAACCCACAGGAATGCAACACTTTTATTTTTAGCCAAGCTCTGGGGACAGCCCCCCACCCCACCAGGACTTCTGCAAGGGGCTTGGACCAGCCTTGGGGCTGAGCTGGCAGTGAGAAGCCCACCTTTATCCCTGGCTGCCCGTAAGACTTTGGCCCATAGAGACATCTGCAAGGGGTCTGAGAGGAAGCAATATGCATGCCAGCCTGCTTGGTCTTCCCAAAATGAGGATCATGCCTTGGGGAATCTCTCATGCACAGCTCTAGGATGCAGATCATGGGCCTCTGTCCTTATGTTGTCAAAAGCTCCACTCTTTTTCATAGGTTTTTTGATCTGAGCAAGGGCTTCATGGTCCTTTCCAGTTGATGACTGGATTTCGTCTCCTTCCTTTCTGTACAGTGTGCTGGTTGTCTCCTCCATCCCCCTCTTCTTCATCAGACTGGGATGTTAGAAGAGCTGTGTGTGGTCCTGGCCAGCTCCTGATCCATGCTTGCTCCAGGAGAAATTGAGGTTTCAAAGGTAAAAAGGGGGTGTGTGTGGAGTGGGGCTTATTTTTCTTGATACCAAAAATGTCTGGAAGAATGAAGTTTGGCAAGGATATTCCTGCACAAGCCACAGGTCACCTGGATTCCCAGAAAGGCAATGGTTGGAGAGCACAGAACAATATGTGAGAAAGTATCAGACATGGAAAATGTACAATAGCTGTTCTTAGGCCAGACATGTTTGAAAAATTAAAACTCACAATCAGTTCTGCCATCCTTCTCTGCCAGGTGATGTGAAAACTGATGTGGAGACTGGCCAACAGAAAAAGGCACAGGGCCCTTGTACTGCTGAGAGCTTTTGTTACAGTTCTCTGTTGAGGATGAGTTTTTTCCCCCTTTCCTCCAAAGGTGACTTTCTTTCTGGTGGCCCCAGCAGGCCCCTGGCTCTGCTCCCTGACCTTGATCCCCTCTGGAAAACTGAGAGACAGGACTGGGACAAATGATCACAAAGGGAGGACAGATGTGGTGAGAGAGCTTAAGCAACAAGCTTAAGCTAGAAGCTTGATCTCTTGAAGTTGGTGATGGAGAGAAGAGATGGACAGATCCAGCCCCCAGAATGGATCCAAGCCAAGGACATGCTGGTGTGTCTAGCATGGATGTTCCCAGCGTTGGCCATCACGGCCCCCCTCTCCTGCCCATCTGCATCATGGAGAAGACAGCAGGGGTGCAGTTCTGCTATCCATTTCGAGGTGGGGATGTCTCTGGAGTGCTGACAGACCAATACACTGTAACAGCTGGCTGAGAATTGTCCATCTTTTATGCTAAAAAATAAACAAAGCCAACAATACTGAAATGAAACATTTGGTCTCAGCTGTGTTCAACATTTATATACGCTCAGCTCACACAGCATGGAGATCTGATGGCCTGTTCTCTTACACCAAGTCATTAGCGGGACTACATATCCCATGAAGAACTGCTGCTTTCTGTGTTGTTGCATTTCTGTGTTGTGCTGTGGGACCTGGTGATATATTTTGGGTGGGAGGTCTCAGATGTTCTGAGGCTGGTCTATAAAGGAGCCTGCGACCATGAGCCACTTGCACGGCAACCTCTCAGCAGCTCAACCAGGTGCAAGTTCAAGACTAAAGCACGTCAAAATGACGTACAAAATATTGCTTCCCAGAACACTTCATTCTAAGAAAATGCTTTGATATTTCAACATTTTGTCCCAAGTCATAACGGAAACAAATACTAAAATATTGGAAATTCCTGTGGGATGAAATTTGTGTGAAGTTCATTTTTGCACTTAGTGAAAGTAAATACAAAAATGCCTTGTGGGTGTTTTTTTGTTTTTGCTCCCTTAATTAAAGTTTCCTGATTTTTTTCCACAGTGTCAGGGATAGTTTAAAGAGCTTACTCCCTTCAAGAGCCATTGCACACAAATAGGCCTTGAGATTTCCCCCATGGTGAGGAGGAATATGTGCATGGAAATCCAGATTATTAGTGAGTGTAGTCCAAGGGTGGGGAACAAAACCTCGTCCTTGCATGGTTATGGGCACCTCTTTGCAGAGTGCTGATTGTTGCTCCAGTTTGCTCGCTGCTTTGCATCAATGGGATACTGTCAGGAAGAAACAAAGATATGCATTTTTAATTCATTTTCTTCCTGGCATATATAAAATGTGCTGCTTTGTTGGAAACCTTTTCGGTTTATTTTTAATAGCAGTGTGGGACGTCAGGAAACATTCAGATTTCAAGCCTTGCACAGTGGCAGAATTCACATTTCAAAGAGGTTTGAGGGAAGGCTTCCTTTGGCCAGTAAGGTACTCGCCAGCCCTAGCCTTCATCTGTCGGCTCTTCCTTCTCTTCTCCAATCCCCAGCTCAATTGACGATGGCTGGTAAGTTTATTGCTACCTTGTTTGGCAAGAGTTTAATACCAGACTGGGGCTTTACAAAGCAACTGGCTTTTTTGGCAGGCTTAGTCTGTCTGCCTCCTGAGATTTCTAGTTTGAGGTCCAAACTTTAATTTTTGTTCTGCTTCAGCATTCACAAATATTAGTGAGTTGTGATGTCACCTGTTTCTCCATAATATGTCTTTCCCATCAGCCAAGGACCCATATCTCCTCTAGCACTCAGCAGTAAGGTCATTATCCCGTTTACTCCATACAGCAAATAGCAAAGTATACAACAGGGGCACGTCGTTGGCCAGGTCATAACTGGCAGTGCGTGGCTGTCTGGCAGCTGTACCCCAGCTCTTTCTGGCCAGCATTTTTCTACATACATAAGATGCTCTAATCTGCTGATCGCATCTTTACTGAATGGCCACATGGGTGGGGAGGGTCTCTGGCATTGCGTCGCCATCTCTCAATATCCCGCTCAAACTTCTGCATCTTTGCCGTGTTTGGAGTTTGCAGGTCGTCCTCTGAGTGGGATAAGTTTGGGGAGGTCTGTGCTATCAGGGTGGATTGATGCCACATGGGTTCCCTGTTTTTGCCACTCTTCAAGCATGAGAGCTCCCCAGCATCAGTGAGCATTTCCCAGCCCAGAGCCAGCAGAGCAGTTTAGGACGGTCGGTACTCAACACAACTGGACTGTTATCTTAAGCACAGACTATCCCCTTCATTTCCAGCACATTAGAAACCTGCTTATTATGTTTATCCTTGGAAACGAAAATATTACATATTAGAACAAAGCCCCAGGTTCATAATAGCTGCAGGGTATAAGCACAATATTTACAGTATGGTGAGCATGGGGAGGCACAGAGGGAAATGAACTTAAGGCTCTTTGTATGTTTGGTGGGGCCGTGGCCCCACACCAGCACAGGTCCACATTCGCAAGTGACTTTGAATCCACTCACACAAACAGATCGTCTTGAAAATTGCTGTGCTTCCTGTGTATCTAATTTGGGATTAGTGGGTTAATACTGCGGTAATTTGAGCAAGTGATTTTGGGCGTACGGTGCTCTGAAGGAAGTGGGGTGGCTCCAGAAGGCACAGCTGCTTTTGAGCCCTTCTCTCCAGACTGATAGGGGACTGCTGCTCCTCAGGTGGCTGTCGCTGCTGCCGAACTGACTGTTGCGACAACAAGTTATTTAGGGGAAAAAGCAGGAAAGTGATGTGTCCTAGCCAAGGAGACAAGCCAGAGAGTCTCTTTTGCAGGGGCAATGCCTGCTGCAAGCCAAAGCCTCTACCGGTAGTGCAGCAGGCGGGGTGGATGGTTCATGGTGATGCCAGCAGGTTCATGGTGATGCCATTCAGGTCTCCACAGCATCCTCCCTCTCCAGCAAATTGCAGTCTGTTTTCCTGGAGCAGTCAGAGCAGTGTCCCCTCAGGACCATCATGTCAGCAGGTGACAAAGCTGTTTTGTTGCAGACAAGCCATTTGTCTTGTCTTTGCAGAAGAGTAAACAAACACAGTTTTCACAAATGCCATTGTGCGCAGGGGAGGTGCTGGTTCGGGAGGGCTGTCACACAGGGCTGTCGCTGAAGGAGTAGTGTGATAACAACTGACTTGATGCCTCAACACTTTTATTAGCCAGAGCAACAAATTCATTATAAATAACCCCCTCCCCATTACCATTTCAGCTTCCTACAATAATCCTTCCCATCTACACAGGTGATGAGCTTATACTTGCCCGTTTCAATCCTTTTGGTTCTTGGGAGGAGTTAACTGTAGGAAACATCAGGCAGCAAAAAATATTTAGTCATGTGGGATTATTTCACGGCATGGTAAAATAACTTGAGGTGCAGACTTACCAAACTGTTAGACTTTTTTCACCCTTGATCCCCATTAAAATCCTATGTGTGGAGTTATTTTAATACAACATGTGCCACCAACCCACAGCAGCAATGCTCTGTCAATGTTATGCTACAAAAATACCTTCAGGCTAGATTAAACACAAAATAATTAAATTTTTTCCACAGAATAATTAATCTTCTCTGAAATCCCATGTGCATGGGGAGATTTCATCCCCAGCTCAGGTGTGGTAGGGCCATCAGGGCAGATCTGATAAACGAATGATCCTGGGTAAACTTGTGTCTATTGACAGCAACTTCACACACACCCTGAGCTCATTGCTGCCATGGTCCAGCCAGCGAGGGAAGCAGCCGTGCCAAGTCCCTTTTTAAAGGCACTTCACTTTTTTCTACTTTTTTCTATCCAATGTTCAAGAACTAGTTGGTCTTTTGTGCAAAAAGCAGTGTCTGACATGATAAGACCCTAATCTTGATTGACTTCTGCAGAGATAATGCTAATTGCACCAATATTGATGCTAATTGATGGTTCAGAGAAGGGACACATTGCAGGGGAGGTGACTGTAGATTAATAGAAATCACACAGATATACTTTTGGAGATATCTGTTTTCATAATTTTCTTGAGACTGCTAGAGTGTAAGTTTCAATGTGCTTGCCAGACACAAAAATAGTAAATAGTTTAAGCATCAGAACAACATACACATTACAAGAGTAAGAGGAATAGAGAGGTGACTTTTAAGCTGGATGGAAGTTGTGAGATATTGGTATGTTGAGCACAAAAAACTCGTCAGCAAATTCAGAGTACAGGGGTGGGGGATGGATGATATGGCCAATATAGCCTTGGGAACATACTTCAAAAGGTAAACGTGTAGGATGTTGCCAGGCACAGTGAAAGAAAACAAGTAGTAGCAGCAATCGCTGTCTGCAAGATTTTCCTAAGGGGACCAGACGGTTGGGAGGCGAACAATGAGTCCCCAAAGTCTTGCTCGCACAAGCCTTTCCCCAGAGGATGGCCTCTCTGCTCTCCCCACTCCCACAGGCACGAGGTGTGTGTGTCAGGGGCTTGTGATCCAATGCATCGCCCTGAAAATGTGTTTTCCTCCTCAGTGTATGGACATGCCCAGCTGAATGGTGTCTGGACTTATATAAACTGACTAAAATAAGTAAGAGTGGAGAATGCAAAACTGATGCTGATGACTGTGAATGAAACTTTTTTTTTGTTTTAAAAAAAAAAAAAGTATTTTAACATATTTGTTCCTCCCTCAGGCGTTGAGGAATTTGCTCCCTGCTTCATTCGGTTCCCTGCTGTGCTCTGGTGCATGATTCAGAGCAGACCTGTCCCGCCCTGTATGCTTCACCCTCCTCCAACCTGATGGATTGAGCAGTCCACGGGGTGATGGAAAGAACTCCAGGAGAGACTGTCCCACTCCGAGAGCTGTTCCTACTGGGCTGGAAAGCTCTGCATCATTCCCTGTGTTCGATTTGGCTTTGAGAAGCCACCCACTGCCTCTTAAAGGCTGCACGGATTGTGCATGTCCATTCTCCAGCTGGAGACACTTCCCGGGTTCACAGATCCCCCTGTGAGAAACCTCCATGTGTATCCACACCTGGAGCATGGCTGCTTGTGCAGTCAGCGTGTGTCCTTGCTTCTCCCTCACCTTCTTCTGCTGGTGGGCTTTAAGCCATTGGTACTCATTCTGTAAGAGCTGGAGGGAGGTTATGATTTTTTTTCATGGTGCAAGGTGCTGTGCAAATACAGAACACATAGGAAAACAAGCAGAGGTCAGCTGGCGCTGAGCTGGGTGACTCAGTAACCATGCACATTTTTCTTTGTGATTTGTGTTTCTTTTTATCACAGAGAAGGTGGCTTTTGTTCCTGAAGCAGAGGGAGACTGTCTATAGTACTGCTGGTATTTGCTTAACTACCTTCCTGTGAGTGTAAATGTTCTCTCTTTCTTTTTCTCTATGGGGGTAAAACATTCAGCAAATCCCCTTTTTCAAATCAGGGATCAGGTATATCAGCAGGCACAAAATGAATTGTGCATTGAGTTTGGATCTCCTCCTCTGCAGGGGTCTCTGGGTCTGCTAAACTTTCACACTTGATAGCCAAAATCTGCTTGTGATTAAAGGAGAAAACGAAAAGCAGACGGCTGAGGTGAAAGGTGCAGATTGCTCTGTTTTACTGCCCTGGATGTGAAGGGGGTTAGTACACAGGCCACTGTAGAGAAACTCAGAAATTGCTTTCCTACTTCAGAGGCTGAAGGGAGCATCACATCTTCCAGACAGTGTTGATGAAGGGCCGTATTCAAACTGCGTAGGTACAGGACGTGGCTTTAGCATCGTAGCAGCTTCTCTGTATAGGGACCTGGGGCAGAAAAGCTGGATAATAAGTGCCCTGAATTGCCCATCACTCACTGAATATTGGCCGCCTTGTTAGGCACCTACGGCGGCACTGTGGGCTAAACTCGAGATGTACACCATTCAAACTGCTCTCACGGGTGGAAGTATCAAAAGAAGAGTGAAATGGAAGAATCACGTTACATCACATTAGTGAGTGATGCCTGCCCAGAGTCCTGTCGCTTCTTCCAGAGGAGGTACCTGAGACCCTGGTGGAAAGCCAAGACATCTTGCAGACATCAGCAGTGTTGGCAGGAGCCGGGAGCGCAAAATTGGCTGACGCAGCTTTTAAACTTGGGCTCAGGGTGATGGAGTGGGATGAGCAGACACCAGAGAGGTACTTTGGTACCCGATGAACAGACTGAAGTGGCAACATTTGTAAACAGAGGTGGAGAGCTGGTTCCAGCCTGCACTTTCTCCTTTCCAAACCCTTCCCCTCCTGATTCACTTCTTCCAGCTTGGCTGTGTGCTGAGATCAAGTTGGGGCTTGTGCTGTGCCTGGGCTTAGCGATTGCTGCTGAGCACTGCAGACTTCAAACTAAGAGCCGAACAAACCTGTCCCATCCAACCAGCACAGCCTCACAGCCCTGGGGCTGTCATCCCTGTTTCAAGTCTTAGTGCATTCCTGAACGAACATCTCCAGCTTAGGGGAAGAGGCACAGGCCAAAATACAAGTGGAAAGGTGGGAAGTTTAGATTAGACAAGTGAGATGAACCTTTGCCTTGACTTTTGTGCTAGGCATCAATCACCAAAATAGATGAATACTGTTTTTACATGAGTTAGAAATCATTACTAAACCTTTCTGGACAGGTACTGACGGGCACTCATGCATCACAGTCACCACTCTTGTCTCAGTCAAAACAGGCAGGCTCTTGTGGTGACAAGGGATGTCTCTCTAGCTCTCTTTTCAGCTTGGGGGGATTTAAACATATCAAACAACTGTGTTTTTACAGACTCTCTGAAGTGCACAGCCCGAGAGATCCCACTATGAGGATCAGACAGACACCCTGTTCGCATCAGTAGATGAAGTGGTGAGAAATTATTAAGAGGATTAGCTGCTGGTCTAAATGCATGTCTGCTGGAGCAGCCAAAATGCTGCTGTTGGCTCATAAGCTTCCTTTTGTATTGTCTATGATTTCATAATTTGGGGATTCAGAGTTCATAGAGGAGTTAAACCAGTGAAGCAGCAAAGGGTAGATTTCTGTAACAGACCTTTGAAAGAAAATAAAATAAGGAAAGTTATCAAAATGGCACCTAATGTCACTATCCATAGAGCCAAATCTCTACCACCTACCTTATTTTAGTTTAAAACCATTGCCCCTTGTCCTGTCACAACAGGCCCTGCTAAAAAGTCTGTCCCCATCTTTCTTATAAGCTCCCTTTAGGTACTGGAAGACTGCTCTAAGGTCTCCCTGGAACTGCCTCTTCTCCAGGCTGAAGAATCCCAGCTCTCTCAGCCTGTCCTCACAGGAGAGGTGCTCCAGCCCTCAGATTGTCTTTGTGGCCTCCTCTGGACTTTCTCCAACAGGTCCATGTCCTTCTTGTGTTGGGGGCCCCAGAGTTGAAGGCAGTACTGCAGGAGGGGGTCTTGCCAGAGTGGAGTAGAGGGGCAGAATCCCCTCCCTCAACCTGCTGGTCATGCTGCTTTGGATGCAGCCCAGGATACGGTTGGCTTTCTGGGCTGCAAGTGCACATTGCTGGGTCATGTTGAGCTTTTCATCTCCCAGTACCCCTAAGTCCTTGTCCACAGGGCTGCTCTCTTGGGGCAGCAGAAAGTGGTACATGACTCCCGGGATTGTTCTCAGCCCTTTTCTATGATTCTGTACCAAGTTTTTCCCTAGTTTCACCTGGGTGCAAATTTTTTCTCTACTTCTGGTCCCTGTGATTCTGTTGTTCTCTCTTGACATAATGTAGGCTGAGGCAATTTATTTTCTGAGGAAGGTGAAAATACCTCTATATGTTGATCTGTAATCCTGAATTCCTTTGGGATGACCATAATGATGTAAGTACAGCTATGATTTATTATTCTCTGTGCCTAAAATGTAGATGTCCCACTGTACTCTTTGTTTGGAGTTCATTCATGCCATGCCCATGCGTTGCTTACTCCTAACAAACTTGTTGATTCAGGATTTGGATTCACAACATTCAAGGAGATCTGCTGCCTTTTCAGCCTTCGGTTTTCTTCATCAGCCCTTTGACTCCCTATGGGTTTATTTTATGGATATAAATAAAGCTTATTCTGCAGTTCTTTTAAGTGTGCTAAATATAAGCAGGGAGAAAAAGCAACAGACATAGAAGCACAGAGAGTGGAAGGAAAAAACTCTCATTGAATTGTCAGGACTCCTATGTGTTTTTATACCAAAGCTCTGCTTGTCTGAACTCATGACCATTACCCAGACCATGATGCAAAGAGAAGCCACATTTTCCATGTTTATCAGAATTAATGAACATCTGCCACAAAGAGACGGACAATATTTCTTATTCTTAACCTGGCTGGTGCAAAGTTGTTTTCCAGCTTGAGAGGTGTTTTTATGAGTCTGTGAGTAATTTGATGTCTATCAGAATTATTTGTATTATTGGTATTAATTGTAGCTACTCAACTGTCATTTTAACTGTCTACTGGGAAAACGCAACACCCTTGCAGCATGAGATCGCGCGAGCTATGGAAAGCTGGAGGAGAAAAGCTCCCTGCTCTCAGGAAAAAACAGTGGGATTAATCCTGATACTGCTGAAGTCCACGTATTACTGATTTCAAATGATCTGGTGCACAGGCAAGCCTTCTCTCAGGTCCATAAGACCTTCCTACAAATCTACATTTGTTCTACAAACGAGTCTACAAATGTTCATTAGCCAGTAGCGAGCCATATTAAATCCTTGTGTCCAGAAACAGACTTTGTAAGACAATAATTGCTTGAAAATTCCCAAGTAATGGCATTTTGGATTTCCTCTTTATCCTGAAAAGTAAACTGTTTAATTAAAAGGAAGAATGGAATTAAAATGATAAAGATGAAAAGACTCTTCAGGAGGTCATGCAGGCTATAATTTGTTGCTTGGCTCAGTCTCGTTCAATGAACTCTCCCGCACTCAGTGGCTCAATGAGCTCTGACGATCTATAGCAGTTTTGCAACTTTTCCTAACTAGCGTTGGGGAAAGGTTTAAAATACTAACTAGAAACACCTGAGACTTTCTTTTTTGCTTTTCCTACTCAGACTCAAGGAGAAGGTATAAGGAGAAGAAGACAAACTTCGGCATTTTGATTTCTTTCTTGGAATGATGCTGTTTAAAAATTTGCTTAATCTTATCAGGCCAGCCGGAGTGTCTGCTGTCTCTGTTTGTGTTCCCTTACACAATTACAGGAAACAGCTGGAGCGGTGGAAATTCTGAGATGATCCTACCAGAAACGGTCACTGGCTGAGCTGGCTGTCACAGACCACCCTACAGTTCCCCTCTGCCAGGCTTCTGATTTTCACCTCCAAATGCAGGTGGGATTTGAAGGTGATCCTTATTCTCTAGAGGCCCACAGAAGGGAAGATTTTGACTTTCTCTGGCTTTGGTGGCGGACTTCTGAATCTATTGGTAGGAGCACCACTCCAGTGCTTTCCACACATCCAGGACCCTCTCACAAAATGTGACAACTCTGTGTTTCTGTGAACTGTATCTGCATCAAAGTGTAAGTGTGATTATGAAAACCAAAAAAAGAAATCATTAGATATTTCGAGACACACGCCAGTGTCTTTCTCAGTGGACTGAAGACCTGGCAGCAGAGACCAGAAACCATGCCTGCATCCAGTGGAGTACCCCAGCCTGCAGTGCCTCGGTAGCTTTTATGGTCCAAAATCAAGGTCTCTATGTGCATGAAAGGTTGAGAGGTGATAGTCTAGTTGTTAAAAGAAGAGACAAATTTGTAGAGTAAAGAGAAGATTTTTTATTTTATTGCTTTATCTAAATAGAAATACATCAACAATTAGTTGGACACACAGGTCCTTCTTCAGGGCCAATCTGAAGAAGAACTTAAATTCCCTCAAAACGTGTCAGGTCAGCTGTGCAAGAAGGGCTCTGTGCCCTGCGAGCTGATGTTTAATTCCAGCTTTACCAGTAACTACCCTTCTGAAGTTTGCCCATCACTGGTTGCAATGTCTAACATGCAGCAAACTAACATGTTGTCTTGATCACTGGGGAGCTGCGTGTGATCGCAGCCCCCGTCGGACAGCGAGAAATTAAAGCGAGCAGCGACCTTGGTGAAAGCACTCTGTAGGACGTGAAGAATAACAGTATTCATTGCTTTGAGGGAACCTGGCAGGATGGGCAGTTCCCCTCGTATTTTGGCACTCCTGCTCCTGATCTGGGGACCCTGAAGAACTGAGGGGAAAAGAAAGAAGAAGAGAGGAAAAAAAAAACACACCACCCAAACCCTTATTATTCAGACTTTTTAAAACCTCCATCAAAGGGTTGGTTTGTGTTTTGGACATGTCTCAATGTAGGTTGTCATTAGTGACTGACTAGCTATATTTGAATAGATGCAAGTGACAATCCAGAGCCTTTTCCCAGTCTTTTTTTCACTCTGGTATGCAGAAAAAAAAAAGGTTCATTGCAGTCTAAAATAAGTCTGCAGATGTTGTGCACTCCTTGGCTCCAGTTGGGGCCCAAAGTGAAACACCACAAAATGCCTATTGTTACCAGGACTTTCAGCCCTGCTATGATAAGAAGTCCTGTTTGCTCTCAGCAGATTTGGATCCCGGTTCCTGTCCCTAACGTTTTCATATGAACTTTTTTGGATGGTACACCAAACTTTCTGAGGTTTGCTAGTTTCTGATTATAGGCTGGTTCTTGGGAATGGGAAAAAAGCCATAGTACCAATTCTCATCCTGCCCCAAATGTGGACTGCATCCCAGGACCCCTGAGGTCAGCACATCAGCAGCAGTGGAAGTTAGAGGAAACATGAAACCAAAACAACTCTGCTGAAGCCCTTGGAAGGTGGGTAAAGTTCATTACTGTTACATTTCCAGTAAGTTGGGAATTTGGATCCACAGAGGCATTTAGGTCCCTGATTCTCAGTGGTTTGCTAGCTATGGTGCAGGTTAGGAGCTGAGTCCTTAAATAACTGGTGGCTGTAAGCCCAGTGCTTCAGTGCATTCAGATCTATCTAACATCAGTTGCGTTATTGCTGTATACTGGCTGGAATTTGGGCTCCTTGAAATAGAGACAGAGATGTATAGGCTGGGATTTAGGTGGCCAAGTGTTGAAGTTTACAGTGTGGGTGCCTACATTGGAGCTATAGGTGATGGAAACAGTACAGACAATGCAGTTTCAATACAGAGTGAGACATCATGAAATAGTCACCTAAAACTGATCTCCTGAGAAAGCTTTTTTCTTGTCACCAACTGCGAGGGAAGCTGGAGTGATACCTGTGATACCTTTATTGATGTCTAAATTTAGGTAGGAGGTGTCCCACCCAGAATAGGAGGCAATTCCTTCTTCAAAGAGGTTTTCATGCTGTAAGGTCAAGATAGCTTGGGCTGGGAAGTGAAAAGCAGAGGCAGTGAATTTTAGTTGAGACCAGCCAGCAGAGCCAGCAGTTGGTACCAGCTGTGTTGATTCTCAGCTTTGCTATCCACTCCCCTCCTGCTGATCCTGGCAGTGAATCTCTACTGATTCACGCGTGGGACAATTGGGTCTTCTTTAAGCTGAGGTCTTTAGAAGTGAGACATCCAAAGTCATTAGCCACTCTTGAAATCTTGGCCTATCTGGTTTTCTCTCTAATCCTTTTTCCCTCTCTCCTCTCACTCTCCGGCTCAGTTGTTTTGATTACATGAGGTGCAAACTTTTCTCTCTTGCAGTCTTTGCCCAAAACTCTAGCAGGACACTTTTTCCTAACTTCCAACATCTTTGGAGCAGAACAACAAGTTTTAGAAACCTAATTCTCCAGTGGTATTAAATTGGAACATTTCACCTGAGCTCAATAATGTTTTAGACCAGCTGAGGCTGCAGCCTTTTATCTTGTGTGATTCATACAAAGATGGGAAAACATGAAAATGTTTGCTGAATTTTGTTTTGTGGTTCATAGGAGGCTTTTCATTTGTTTCTGACTTGTTCGGGGTAAAAAACCCAAACCATCAGTCTTTGCGTATTCGGTTCAGATCCTGTCAGAGCAGATGGTGAGGGAGTATTTTCACTTCAGCCTCTCCATGTGCATTTATACAGTTCGGCACAATAGACCTTGATCCCAGCCTGGGCCTGTGGCCATTCCTGCAGTACACATGCTAGATGATAGCACATTTTCTTTTCTCATGTCAAATGCTGGGTGTGTTTCCATCCTTTAGATAAACTTTATAGTGTTTCTATTTCCCTTTCCCCCATGGTACTGATTATCCAGAAATAGATAGGAGCTGGAAAGCTCTGTTCTGGATCTGAAATATTCCTGTGTTGCATCTGGCATATCCATTTTTGGGGCTGTGATAATTTTGCATTTGCCCTTGTGCCAACTCTTCTGTCTTTAAGTCTTCTTATTTTTTTTTCTCCTCCATGAACTGGATTGATCTTTTGTCATGTCAAGTGCTTCTTGTTTGAAGCTGCTTCTTCTCTTTTCTCCTTCTTCTCTTCTCGTCTCATCTCTTCTCTTTTCCCTTCCCTTCCCTTCCCTTCCCTTCCCTTCCCTTCCCTTCCCTTCCCTTCCCTTCCCTTCCCTTCCCTTCCCTTCCCTTCCCTTCCCTTCCCTTCCCTTCCCTTCCCTTCCCTTCTCTTCTCCTTCCTACTTCTGCATCTTTTTGACTCTCTCATTTGTTAACTTCTCTGCTGGGTCACTTGCCCTGATCTCAGAACAGCGGCTGCCTGAGCTGAGCCTCCTGCAGTTATAACACGGCAGCAGTGGAGCATGATGTTCTTTAGGGAAAAAAAAGAAGACAAAGGCTGTCTTTAAGCTTAGCCCTGCCAGAAGAGAAGCTTAAACCCTGGGTGAGATGCTCACCTGTTGGTCACACAGATTTCAGCACGCTGCAATTATTCTGGAAGGATGTGAAACTTCACCAGGAGGATGCATACTGAGTTGATACAGAAAACTTTGGTGTGGGGAAAATCAGTGCTTCAATGTTGAGTCTTCTACCCAGATGAGTGTGAGATGTCTCTCCAAAGCTGTAGCCCAAGCTGTAGATGATTGCTGACTGGTTTGTGTGAATACTGAGCAGAAAGACTTTGTGTGTGGTATGTGGAGGGAGCGAGGACATCAATAAATGGATGTTCCTTGTTAAAAGAAAACCAGATGAGGAAAAAATATACATGAGGATACACGTAGCTCTATTTATTATGCATAGTCTGTAGCATGCCACATGGAAGCAGGATGTGTAAGTATCACACTGATCCTTACAGTCTCTTTAATAGGACACCAGTATCATCCAGCCAAAAGGAGACCAGTGAGGCTGGGATGAAGCATGCTTAACTTGTTTTGTGGTTTAGGCAGAAGCTGAAAGGGAAGGCTGAAAGGATTCCTAGTGATATTTGGACATATGACAAATGGACAAACCATAGCACAAAAGGAGAGAGCACTGGAGGAAGAAAAAGAGGAAATACCTGGATCAGGTCTTTGCACCTTTATGTTTGTGCCTTTGGGGTTAGCTAATGCCTGTGGAGATGATGGCATAGATGTTTCGCCTTTTTTTTGTTGTTGTTGTTTCAGGAAAGACATGTCTGTGGTTAGTACAGAGACAGAAACCAGACAAGACACATCCAGAATGAGTGCCCAGTAGCCAGAACGGTCTGGAAATGGAGTGATCACAAAGGGGCAACACAGCACAGTGACACCAGAGTCCTAGACTTCAGTCTCCAAGGGGACTGCTACTTTGGAGGCTCCATCAGTATGAACTTGGTGCATCTACTGCCAAGGGAGGCAGGATTTTGTCCATGATTTGCAAAGCTCTTTGAGATGCAATTGTTATTCACTATTCACTATTGTGAAATCTCGAGGGTCGTGACTCAAGAAATAACTGGCCATATGGAAATAAGGATGAGTTATTTCAGTAGATGACAGGACTATCCAACATTCTAATCATAACACTGTAAAGACTAGATAAACAAGAGCTATGGGAAGGACATAAACTCTCTTGTTTCAGGGCATAACTATTGTGAGTCAGGAAGTAACTTTCCTTTCAGGCCATTTATTCTGTAACTGGTGGCTGCAACTTAGGCCAGACACCATCAGAATCAATAACTCATGGCAGAGACACCTCTGATTGTTGTTACTTCCAAGTTTTGCAATGAATTCATTGAGATAAACAAACTTTTGTTTTCCTCTTGCAAATTTGACCACCTCCCCACTTCTTGTATTCCCATACTTTATATTCTTCTTGGCACTAATTGTGTGCTTTCAGTCAGCATGTTTCTTCTTTCGAAGACTGTAAGCCATGACTTGGGGGCACAGTCACATTTACATCCCTTTGCAGATGGCCTGTTTCTAGCACTGACAGTCCTTGGGTTTTATTTTTTGCTGTCTTTATGCTGAGGGACAGACACTGCTCAGTGAGTCTTTGTGATTCTAATCTTTTTCATACAGTTTGAGGAGCAATGAACTTGAAAAACAAGATCCCTTTCTCCTGGGAGAGAAGGCACCTGAATTTAGGCCTGTCTTTACCACCCACTAAGGATGTGCGTGACAGTTTAGAGAGGGCTGAGAGCAGTGTATTTGTCGTTGCTGTAATGCCCTTTGTTGTTTCCACATAGCTCCCATTTCTGTAGGCACCATCTGTTTGTTGGGAATTTTTTTTTTACCCTGTCATTGCAGGCTTCAGGAAATGCCATCTTGCCAGGTGGCATCTCTATTTGCTACTGCTACAGCAGCTCTAGAAGCAGGTGCAGTTTGTGGCATAATGTAGCTTTGTGCCAGCCCATTACAAGCCATGGCCCATTCAGGGACTTGGAAGGGGTTATTGCTTTAGCTCAGCTCCATTCGAGACGTGGGCATTGCATCTGAAGTGCCACTGGCAGCTGACTTCTCACTTTGATTTATGCTAACCTTAGGGCTGCCGGTAATTACATGCATGTTCTTGTATTCAGGAAGTTTATGCAGTCGCCAAGGAGCAGGGACTTCTTCATGCGACACCGGGAGGATGAATTGTTCATTTTGATAAGCATCTCAGGCACTTTGGGGCATATGAAAAGGCCTGCCTGTGTGTTCCTTCTTGTGATGGCGGAAGGGCTGGTGGAGGAAGAATTGGTAATAATACTGCAGCTCTGCTCTCCAAGAGTTTCTGAACTAATTTGCTGGTATTTCATCAGCCAAAATAATGTGTGCAGAGCAATGGGTTTGTGTAGTGTGATTCTGTATCACATTAACCGAGTTGAATGACCAGCTGGGATTTGCAGGCCAGATTCAGAGATGAAGTCAGGAGTTTCCTTTTGAATCACCTACAGATGCTCAGGTAAGAGCACAGGAAGATCTTTTCATCTGGTGAAACTCAAACATCGATGATTTGTAGGCAAGAATATCCCTGCTTTCTCTCTAATTCTGCTTTCTACCTTTGCACATCCTTCCCACTATTTGTGAAGTACAGTATAAATCCAGTGCTGTGATATAAGTGACAATAGCTCTGAATAAGATCAGTTATTCCTAATAGCACGTGGCCTGCTGAAGCTAGGAAACCTTGACACTGGAAGAGTAAGCCTTCCGACCTTCCCCTCACAATGAAGTAAAGCAGAAGTTGGTGGTGTGTTTGCACCCCATCCTCACTTGCATGGAAACTCAAGGCGTCTTATACTGGCTTTGTCCCCAATGTCCCTCTGCAAACATCAAAAATGCCGAGGTGGGTTCCCATCTCAAAGCAAAGCTGAGGTCTTCTATGACATTCCCTCAGCCCATAAGCCCTCTGTTAGCCTCATTTGTCACATTCAGTGTAGCACTTCCATACGCAAACGAATACCAGATTGCTGGCTCTTTTGCCCTGCCCCAAGTCACCAGGTGAGTGTGTGGAACAGAATGCTGGAGGCTGCTTGTGTTTCATGTGTCAGATGAATCCCCTGCAACAAACACCTGGGCTGGACTCCTTAAAGCCATTAATCTTGGAAGAAAATATACTAATTTTCCCTAGCAACCATCTCTTCCGTCAAGAACATCCTTCCAGTCCCTTGTGGGTGCCAGCAAAGCTGTAAAGATGGAATCTATTACAGTCCTTTAGCATCTTTGTTTACAGCTGCTTTAAATGCATTCACCTCAGCACCTTCCCCACATTGCCCCAGTGCACAGCTGCTTGCTTTGCTGCAATTCATCATGCTAATAGAGATAATTTGCTGGATTTTAAAAAAAATTGCATGAAGTGGTTGTACCCAAGAGACAAGGATGAGCCTAGAAATGCTGGAAAACATGGTCTTTGTAGAAAATTTGTGTGTGTGTCTGTGTATGTTATTGTTTTGTTTCTTCAAAATAAATCCCAAATTAAAGGTACCTGACAAGTCTTGTTCCTCTTTCTGGGCCTGATCTAAAGCTCCACAGAGGTGTTGAAATAATTGCCCTTGGCCCAAGAGGCTTTGGATTAGGTCTTTTATTAATTTTCATTTCTCCTCAGTATTTAGGTACATGTTAATACCCAAGTGTGCTATTAAATGGGCTGTAAGCAAAGTTGGTAATATTACTAAAAAAGGTCCAAAAATTATTTTAATCTATGTGAAAAGAAGGATTATGTGATCATTCCCTCTGCCCATTGTCTTCATTTTTTTTAATCACTTGGCTAATTGCAAAACAGTTTTGAGAGAAGGGGAAGATCTCCAATATGATAAAGTTCCTGCAAATTCTGTGAAACTTGGTGGCTGAGTAGAGGAAAGAGATGTATGTAAGTGTCCTGAAAATGGGGAGAAGAGGTTAAACTTCATCATGTCCAGCCTGTCCATAAGCACATGGCTCAGGACAAACCATGGTGTATTTTGTTGCTTCTCTGGTGGGGCAGAGCAGAAAGCGCAGGGGGAACAAGGGGGATTGCAGGGGGGTTATGTCAGCAGTCAAAGGCTGCACGTTCGAGGTGAAACCACATTTCCTCAGTCTTGCTGTTCAAGGAACAGCTTGCTTAACATGGGCAAAAGAATGTATTTTTCCCTTTCCTTGTGCACAAAATCTCCTGAAACATTTTGTCTCAAATTGACTTGAAACATTTAGCCTGCAGCAGATATCCGGAGCATAACATTTCAGCCCACACAGTTAAAGTCTGGCAAAATAGGAAGTAATTGAAAGTAGAATCTGTTCCAGGACCATTCAGGAGGAGACCGAGAGCTAAAGGGGACAAGCTCTGCTACTTGTTTTACCTATGCCTGACCACTTCTGCACAGTATCATTGAATTGCTGGCTATTATGGCCATCCTCCACTCCAGACAGATGGGTCCGAGTTCAAGTAATAGAAGCAGTTTCCCAAAACAGAAGTTGTACCGAGGCTCTTCAGAAACCCGGCTGTACTGCCTGAGGTGTTTCACTGGCAGCAGAAGGCAAACCTGGGGTCAGGATATTGTTTTGGTTGAATTTTGTGTGTTTAACAGCAAATGTTCCAGAAACACCAGAGGAGGAGAGAGGAGATGGTAGCAGAAAGCCCAGAGCCACCACAAATCAGCTATGTGTGTAACCCCAGCTGACCGCGAAGAGGGTGTTTTGAGTATAGAGTTGACCAGAAAAGAGACCAAGA
>NW_009616906.1:67631-75820 GCF_000690535.1 Cariama cristata
TGACTCTCGCTGTGCCCAGAGGAAAATGAGAACATGAACTTTCTCTGCAGATAAACAGAACTGCATCAAAAACACTCAATTAGCATCTTTCATAATAGAAACATTCCCCATGATCCCTAGTATCAACTCTGTACTGTGGCCAAGTGATATTGCACTACATTTACATATATACAAAAGATATATATATACATTTTAAATAAAAGAAAGCCACTGTGGACTAAACATCAGTTCACAGGTTTTTGAGAGAATTCTACTTAAATTTGAGCTTGTTCCCATTTGTCATGTTGGGTGAGATACATATGGTCAAAAGTAGATGCATGGAGCGTAGATATTTCCATCTGAGCTGGACTCTGTGGCTGCCTTTTCTATTTTTTTATATCCAGGGTATAATTCTGCTTATCTTAAAATAGACCTCTAAAGTAGGTCAGACAAGAGTCTCCTTAAGAATTATCTATTGAAGAGCACGAGGGTGGCCAGCTCTACCTTGTAGGCATCTGAAATTAGGTGAAATGAATTCCTCTCCTACTTGATCACCAGGTATGTGGCGCCTCATGCCTGTGCTGGAGTGGGTGGTCTGATCTATCAGGTCCTGGGCTGGATGACAGGGCTGTTTGCATGTGGTTTCCATGAGCTGTCTGTGTAGTTTCCTTTGCAGCCAAATTTTAGTTTTTTATGCCTTAGGTAGTGGTGGGACACTCCAGCCCTGACCGTATGCTTGTTTGTCTGCAGGAGATGCGTGTGATGTGTCTCACTTCTGCATTTTAGCAATCCAGCCGCTGACCCTGGGCACTGTTTTGCTCTCTGTGGGATGACTGGTCCCACGGGGTTTGAAGTGTTGTCCATTAACACAGCTCTAGCAGGCTTGCAAAGGAAGGAGGGTGGTGTGGTGAAAGCACCCCACTGAGTGGCAGGAGTTCTGAGCTCAACTCTTCACTCCGCCACAAAAAATCACTGTTGATCTTGGGAGCATTTCTTACACTCTTTGCTCCACCACAGTTTCCCCATCTGTAAAATGTGAATGATTTTTACCTACCTGGCTGAAAACTGAGGACCTCATAACTGGAACTCGAGGAACCTAGAGGGAAACTCTGGTCTGGATTTGCTCATGACAAAGCACCTACTAACATATTTTCAGCCAGTGCCTGGCAGAGCAGAAATGTTCAAATTTCTGTTTAAATAAGCTCTTTCATCAGACGAAAGAACATACCGGGAATTGGTCAGCAGTATGCTCTGCGGAGTGGCCCCTGTAAGGGGAGCACAGACCAGGGAGTTAATAGCTTCCAGGTAATGAGAAGGGTGCAGAGCTGCACCAAAATGAAGTCGATAAGAGAGGACTGACCCAGGGAGCTCCTCACTTCTGAGTAACCCCAGTTATCAGCTGCTGGTCACCTCTGCAGTCGGAGGTCAAGGGGAACGAGGCCATCGCACTTCACTCCCTTGGTGAACATTAAACAATAACCAGCGCCGTAAAGCTTTTGACTTTAACTGGCATGAATTAAAGACTTTGGTCAGGTTGGCCTTGGAATTGTTTAGGATGAAATTGATTCCTTTTAGCCTTCGAGAGGGTCCAATTTAAGCTGTTTAGCTGAGCAGTGTGGAAAATAAGGCAGTTTAGCTATTATGTGGTCAAACTGAAGAGCAGACGCCATTTACCGATATTGCTGGATCCATAACCTCACATCCTCTCGGAAACACTGTACTTATTACACTTTCTATCATGTGTTGTTATGGCCACCAGCGATGAAAATCCAGCCTGTTTTATCCATCATATTTCTTGGCTTCCATGTTGCTTATATGTCTTATATGTCCCTCAGTACATTTGCTGCAGGGCAACACATGTTCATTGCAGGATTTCCACTCCAGGCAGAAATGTGTGTGTGTTTTGAGACAGAGGGGCAGGAAATGCTTTTGGTAGATGTCAATGGCCTTATAGTTTGTAAGGATAAATGTGGCCACAAAGACTCTTATGAAAAGAAAAAAACACTTCTGAGAGACTGATTACTCGTTCTTTTAACCCTAAAGCTTTTTAGGCTGGCTACAATAGCATCTTGTTTCATTTCAATTGTCTAGAGATTATATTAATATATATAATACCCAACTTTCTGCAGTGGACAGTTGCTTTGACCATCCTACCTCAGAGATGACTTCTGCTAGCAGCATCAAAAGTGGCTGGTCTGTGCAGCCAGGACAGTCCAAAACCAGAGGCTTATTTTTTTGCTCAGACCCATTTTACATGAATTCTCAGCTGCCATGAAATGATAGAGAGTATGAATTTGTGAGCTTTGTATTGGCTGAGAATCTGACCTAAATTTTGAACAATGGCTCATATAGACAAAGGAAAATGTTAATTTGGGCTGCTTTCTGGAAGGAAAAGTGCGTTTGTCTCTTTACATCTTCCCTCAGGAGCTGTGAAGGTACATGGAGGAGCAATGAGGAAAAATTAGGAAAGGGAAATTTGGGGCAACTGCTCTTAAAGTGAGGTGTTAATCTTTCCCCATGAGGACATGATGATCGTTTCTCAGAAACATGCAGAGGGAAGAGAAAAGAGATGGAAATGGTGAAGTAATAGAAAAGGCAGCTTGGTTCAATGGACACTGTCTTCACTTGGTTATAAAATGAAGAAGTACAGGGGAAAACAAATAATACATGTGTCCCTTTCCAGAAGGAGATAACCCTGTGCAGGAACTCTGAGGTTGGACTGCCAGCGCTAATTGCTACTCCAAAGGCATAAACCCCCCTGCTTTGAGCAACTGCCCTCCTGGACAGGATGAGGACTTCTGCTGCCCTACCAAAATGAGCATGCAAGTTCCTTGCTAGGGAATTTTTATACCAGGACTGAAGAAGGACAGGGCAGGACACAGAAGAGCCATAATCCTATCCCAGTAGGCAATGAGCCTGGGTGATCTTAGAGGCATTTTCCTTTCCTGTTTTCCCCATTTTGCACTGGAGTGATTAAACCTCGAAGCAGTCAGTATTTATCTGAACACTTCTAGTCTGAAAAACTGGGCTTGTTGTGAGTTTTCCTGCCCTCTGAGGCCAGCATTGTGTGTAATATCTCCTTGCCTCTACTTCTGGCCCAACTCTTAGGAAGTCCAAAACCATACAAACAAACAAACAAAAATAAAAGCCCTCATAGCAAGACACTTCTGAAAAGTCAGTCTGAGAGTCTACAGAAAGGTCTGCTTGAAGCTCTTTGTCCTTGGCGTTGAAGCTAGACCCTGTCCCTGCTATGGATGTTGCTATTACAGTGCCTGTGACTGTTTTCCCTGAAGTAGACGATGCCCCCGGCTAAACATGGGTGGCATGAGGGGAAATTGCCTTCTCCATGCCTTCTGCCCCTGCTGATGGAGGTGGGCTTTCCTCTGTATCCCCATACACTGGCCCAGAGGTCACAAATGCCACTGAATTGATGATGCAGCAACAGCACCGTCCCTCCATGCATGATTCATGAAGGATCTCAGGTCTGCAGCTGGTCTGAAGTCTTCCAACCAGCTCTTCTTTCATTGTGCTTCTTTAAGTCTTCCTCTTCTTCAGATCAGTAAAAGCTGTTGTTGGAGTTATGTTTGTTATTAGGAAGGTTTTTGTGGTCCAGGATGGCCTGTCATATCTTTTTCTTCCTGCCAGTGAAACAAATTTAGAAACTTTGTTCCTTGTTCAATTGTAGAAAAAAACAAATATAAAAAAAAGATGGGCTTGTTTACTGATATAATCACAGCACAGCCCCTGTGGCAGGACCCAAGGCAGTTTCTATCCCTTTAACTTCAGCATGGCTATTATGAAGGACAGGGTTCAAGACTAACTGTGACAAGACACACAAATGAATGTAGAAGTTTCTAAACAATCACTTTATATGGACAACCCATTCTTTAATTTCCTAAAAATAAATACGAGATTTCCCATTTAGACTGCTGGAGAATCTGGAAAAAGTATGTTTGACCATTATTTAGCATGGAAGGAGCTAAAATTAGCAGTCTCTTCTGGAATAAAAACCATGTGATAATCGTCATGGAGCCTGAGCAAGCACTCCTATCACTCATGTCTGTCTTTATTTAGTACAGGTTTGGGAGACATCAGTTTAATCTCTGAATCTGCCAAAGCAGGTGTCCACTAGAGAACGATGCTGTCACTCTTCACAGTGCTTTGAACGAGCTGAATGTGCCCATACCTGTGTTGTCTCCAACCTGGCAAAGGGAACGTGTCTGTCCCGATCACAAATAGCACTTTTCCAAGAACTATGGTTTGGTGCCATGGGGAATTATCTCCCTGTTCCCAGAAATGATGACTTGTGTGAACAGCGGTTGCTCATCCACAGCCAAGGATGTGCTGTACCCAGAGCTGTTTATGTGTCAGCTCTGTTAGAAGAGTTTTCACTTTACGAAAATGTTTATTTTATAGAAATGTAATTTTAGGTGATGTTTAAAACAACCAAGCCTCCATCTTCGTTGGGACTTTTGATCTCAGTGGAGCATCATGACAATAGCAATGTTCTCAGAGGGACAAAGCTGTTAACAAGTGATGGCCACGTTAGTTGGGCAGATGCCCAGGAATGGCTAATAGGGATGATGTGCCATAGCAAAAGAACAGGGACAGTCTAAAAATGTGTATTTGTTTGGAAAAAATCTATGGAGGGAAAAATGGGTCTTATTGATAAAACATTGGCCTAGGACAAAGAGCTGGGTTAAATACCATTGCTGGCACAGAGTTTGGGTGTGCGTCCAAGAATAAGTCATGAGACCTTCTGCCCTGGTTCTCAGCCCATAAAATGGAGATGTGGAGGAGGATAATAACAGTCCCTTTCCTTTATCCTGGCTTTGTATGTGTCAGACCAGAAATCTTGGGGGAAGGGGCAGCATAGAAAACAATAGAGGCTTGTTCCCTTTTCAGGCCTGTGAGCACTACTGTACAACAGACATAGGTTGTGCTATCTGAAGGCCTCTTTCAAGGTTATTTCGTTGAGACCAGTGTTTAATTCTAGGCTTTAGAAAGACAAAATGAAAAGACCCAACTGTTCCAAAGGTCAAATTGTCCACCTGTCCCAGGCAGGCTCCTAGGCTGATTTTGTAGGGTGCACTGTAATGTTTTACTTTGCGTACAGTCTGAGATGTGAGTTCAATGGCAATTTGTAGAGCAAAGCGTTAGCTTGATTGGCAAATCGCTGAAAGACAAAGTTTGAGCTCAGCAAACTCTAACCTTCCTTCTGGGACAGCATTTCACCTTAAGGCTAAGTCATTTTTGTCCAGGACTTGCTTTCATCAGAAATTCTCTCACATTTGCAAAGACACCTTATACCTTGTGACATAATGAAAATGGAGATGACGATTTCTGATTCTTGACTTTGTATTTAATTTTGATTTTATGTATTTTTTTTTAGAGTGGGAGCATTAAGATAAAGACAAAAAAATGAGTTCACTCTCCCCCCCTGGTCCCCCGCCATGCTGTTTCAGCAAGAAAAATATTTATTTTCTTTAGTCTTCAAAGGGAAGCAACTGAAACAGTGAGAAAGAATATTGTATTTATATTTTAAAATGGAAAATTTTCTCAAAAGAGTTTTGTATTTTTTCCTTTTTCCTTAAAGAAAGTAAATTTTTTTGCATAAAGTCATTCTTGGTTAGAAACGATTTGGGGGAAATATTTTTAGCTGGTTGTTGGAATATATATTTTTTTTTTCATTTGTGGCTCAATCTATTGCATGGACTACAAAATCATAAAGAGTATGAGCTACTCTAAATCACCTCTGTGGGATAGCCATACTAGTGTTTGGAAAAAATCCTGAAAATTTGAAATATTTCACTGATAGTTACTTTAAAAATATTGATGATAGGCAAGGCATGCGTTACTGAGAGCTACATGCTTACTCTTTATCTTCCGTCTGTTCACAACCTGAAGGTAACCTTTCTGAAAACTTGTAAGAGGAAAATAAAGAAGAAGATTGTATAGAAGAGAAAAAGGGATGAACACATGTAAAGAAAAATTTGAGAAAACTCCAGAAAAACTTATTTTCAGTTACCCAAGATCAATGTACAAAGTCTAAAAAAGCACTGCATATGGCTGATAAATTTTAACGTTGTTTTGTTTCCATTTTAAAATATTATGGAGTTGTGCTAAGCAGAATTCCTGAGGCTGAAGGAAAACTCAGGTACTCCAAACAAATACTGTTTGAAGTGAATGTTTTTTGGCAAGGTGTTTCACGGTATGTATTGAATAATTCCATCCAAGATATTTTGATACCTTGTTTTAGGAAAAGAAAATGCTGAGGATTCAAAGTAAAATAAGACTGCGGGGGAAAGAAAATTAATCTGTTTTCTTGGAACATCCCTCAGAATGTTACAAATCCTGCAGAAATTTATGGGTAGCCAGAAGCATTAACTGAAGCCCTCACCCTTCGCCAGCCTGTAACCAAAAATGAACATTAGAGAATATATCATTTCATGTTGATGTGTATGATAATTTTATGATCTAGAGAGGTCAAGTTCAGACTAGCTCCTTAGGAATGCCACTCTGCAAACTCCCCCGAAAATCCTCAGCATCAGGCGGCACTTTGTGTTTCAAAAGATCCGCTTATTAATCATCACCTTACAATATTAACTAATCCTTGCAACACCCTTGTCAGCTGTGGAAAGTTAAGGCAAGAAGAAGTTAAATTCCAAATCATGAAGGGATTCCTAGCTGGCTATCAATATAACAACATTGAAATCATAGGCATTTCTAAACAATAGGCAAAGCTTGAATTCTAGAGATATTTGGACACATACAACTGAAACCAGGAGATGATGAGGAGATGTTTCTACTTCTGCTACAATCAGCATTTGAAGCCTTTTCTCTCTTCTGCACCACAGAGATGATTTATATGTTTGTAGGAGATATTACAGAGCTATAGGAAATACTGAAGCCCATTAAACCCTTGGAATGAGCGCACTGAAAGTTGTCACGCATTATCTGGGATTAAAGTTGAGTACTTCTAGCCAGACCCTCCACTACTGAAAGTTAATTGGTGAAATTCGATTTTATTGGCTGGCAAAATGCCTGTGTACCTCAGCTGAAGGTCAGGTGTACTGCTTGCTTGCTGGGCAGAGGCAGGAGCATGTGAGAGTTTCAAGGCAGCTTTCATCCCTCATTTTGGATTTCAAGCTCTGATTGGTCTTTAGAGGTTGGGAAAAAAGCTGAGAAAAGGCACATTATTTCTTCTAATTCCTTGATTGAGACAAGTTTGTGGAAAGACCTGTAGGAGCTCTGGATGCTCAAAAGGGTTGGCATGGCCAGGAGACTCTCCTCTTCTGCTCCAGGCTTGTGCTGGATGCAGCCATGGGATGGATTCGAGGTTTGGTTATGGACGCCGGAGAGGTGCACAGTCACATCCGCATACTTCTAGGATGTGTTAAATTTTATTTTAAAAAAAGAGACTCAAATTAATTCAGATTAATTGTTCCCAAAGGTGCCTGTTTTTCTCCAGTGGCTAGGACAGACTAAAGGCTGACCTGAGTTCAACAGGATGAAACCCAGCCCAGCTGCTTCGTCAGGTTCTGCTTCAGGGGCTTGTTCCTATGTGAATTATTGATCCCTTAATCAGCTCTGATGATCTAGCCTTAGGGTGACTTTGCCTGAATCAGCAGCAAAAGCAGAAATCACTGATGCTCTGAGGTTTATTTCCCAGCTGTAGACAACTTCCTCTGCATCTTTTCTGCAAATAGGATGCAATGGCTCATAAAGCTCCTCTCTGGGGTCTTGTGAGACTATCCAATGTTTGGGACTGCTGTCAGCATCGTGCCACTGCATGCCTGCAGGGATGGCATCCAACCCGATGGGGCTGCAGCAGAGGCATTTCTTGCCCAGGCACCAGGTCCACACAAATCTTCCTGTTTCTATGTCACACCGGGACCAGGAGAGGGCCTTGAAAAATGAGGCTGCCAGCACAAAAACAGCAAGGGAAGGCTTCCGAGGACCTTTCTGGAAAGCTGAAAGCAGGAAATGTTTAATCAAGCTCTGAGGAAAAAAAAAAAAAAGAAAAGAAAAAAGGTCTCTTTCTGAGCAGCCAGGATGTTTGTGAAATCCCTGCTTCGTTTATTATGATGCTGAGTTTCAGCTGGCTGTTTTATTAAAGACAGCTGGGACACATTACTTGCGCATTAACACTGAGCCAGCTTTCATTTTAAAACTCACCCGTTGCTGGGAGCTTTCCTTAATGCATTCCT